>NC_061476.1:1370597-1670597 GCF_022581195.2 Helicoverpa zea
AAAAAAACGTAATGAACTCAGAACCTCCTCCTTTTTGAGAAGTCGGTTACTATGATCATTTTGTTAACCAGGGCAGAACTAATTCAGTTTTTGATTTTGAGTGCATTTTATTCTTTCAGAAATTGTAAAAGTAAATAAGTAAGGTAAACGTACCAATACTCGTCGGATTTCGGAAATCACCGACTTTGAAGCGCTACTGTGTGTAAAATATTCAATATAAAATGAAAATTTTTGCATGACGTGATAGAGTATTTATTCGTTATTCTAAGTAATTAATGTTTTTTTAATCATTTTCATGGGTTTATGTACTTATTAAGGCAAAAGTAAAAAAAGGGCGATTTGTACCAATAGTCGTCTGATTTGTACGGATACTCGTCAAATATTCCCAGTACTCGTCAACTTTTAATGCTAATGTGAACTCTCTGTTCTTGAACATAAAGTTCAAGTTATGTACATTTTTTTTGTGCTTGACTTAGTTAAGCATACTTGTGCCTTTGAAACATTAGGTAGATAGATAGAAAACCAAATCCCTATTTAGAATAGCAGGTCATAATCTGTTAGAAGAGCAGGTATTCAATAAAACAGATACATATTTACATTTTAATTTATATTCCTATCTATCAAACGCTTGGAATCACAAAATCAGTCTATAAAATATATGTTATATTTCGTAATCAATCATATAACCATGCAGTCATGTGCATATGTAGCACGAGTAAAATTATTACTATTAAAATATTTAAATTGTAAAACCAATATTGTATTTTCCCAAAATTTATATACAACCTTCGCTCCTCTCCCTTATGGAAGCAGCCACATCTTTTAGACAGAATTGACCAAATTATCCGTACTATCCATCATCTCTTTTTAATTTGGCCTTGGACGACCGAGCGTGGCTTCAAGCCACCCTTTTTTTTTTAACGACGTCAAAAATCATCAAATGACTCCTCCCGCTGTGGGTTAGCAGCGGTGAGGGAGTGTCAGACACTTACTGACTAAAAACCGTCGTGTTCCGTCATAGGCATTTTATGTACCAGGGCCGCGGTATCTCTTTCGAACAACCCGCAGCCCCGGCAGGCCTTGGCCCTGCTGGGCCCCGCTGGGGTTGCTGACATCTCTTTGAGGAGCGCGTGGAACAACGCGCGCCGTCGACACGGGCGCGAAGCCACCCTTCCGATCAGATTCGGTGGCCTCGGCGTCCGCCAAATTTCCAGTTTAAGTCTACCGGCGTTCCTATCCTCGGTCTGCGGCACTAAGGAGTTGACCAGCAAAATTTTAGCCCCTTCACTGGTCGATTCTGAGGTGCATGGTATGAACGCCCGGAAAGTGGCTTACCCAAATACAGCCTTCCCTGACAACCCGGCTTCCCAGAGACAGTGGGACGAGCCGCTCTGCAGATTGACGAGACTAATTGAAACATCTGTCAATACTGCTGAGCCATCCCGCCTACTGGCTGTGGGAGAGTGGGAGTCAGGCTATGGCTTCACGCACTGCCGTCACCCAGCGTTGGGACCATACTGGGTGACACAACATTCCGGCTCGCTACATGCCTACGCCTCGGCGCTCCCACTGGGGCTCCGCATCGCTGTCAGTGCGGCGAATCTGTGGACTGCCTTGGGCACCATGGTCTTTCCTGTGGCAAAAGTGCTGGTCGCATGACACGACACGCCAGCATAAATGACATGAAAATGTGGAGTCCACTCGTGACCAAAAGGCTGGCCTATACTTCGGCCAAAGGATATGCATTGCCATCCAGCGTGGCAATGCAGCCAGCCTTTTGGGCACGATCCCCGCTGACAGCGATGCGGATGATTTTTTTGATACTTAGTTTTAATATTTCCCCCTTTATTATTTTTGTAAATATGAAAGTCTGTGAGACCATCACACTGGTCAATTTTGAGGTGCCATGTCTGACCGAGGCTTTAAATGCTTGGAAAGTCGTGCAGCCGCAGTGCCGCATACCACGACATGCTAACATCAACGACGTGATCCGTCGCGCTCTTGTTGCCGTCGGCGTACCAGCCGTACTCGAACCAAATGGCTTGGTACGCGACAATGGCAAGAGACCAGACGGCATTACGCTATTTCCGTGGAAGTTGGGTAGGACTTTAGTGTGGGACGCGACATGCATCGACACTCTTGCGCCATCTCCCGGAACTCTCCCATCCCGGAACTGCATGTTGTGCTGGCTCCGCCGCTGCACAAGCAGAGAACCTCAAGCGGCGCAAATATAGTAACCTTATATTCAAGTACATGTTCAAGCCGTTTGGGGTTGAAACTCTTGGGCCGTGGGGTCCGAGAGCCCGCCTTCTGGCCAAGGATATTTCCCAGCGCCTGGTTGACACTTCACGGGACCCAAAGGCTGGCTTTTATTTCGCACAGAGGTTGAGCATTGCCATCCAACATGGCAATTCTGCCAGCCTTTTGGGTACATTACCCAGTGACAGCGATGAGGAACAATTTTTTGATGCACTGTATTAGTTTTCAGACAGACAGAGCTCAAGATTCGTGCCGATAACTATAAGATTACTCTTTACCCATCAATATCGAATACGACAAGCAAAGCAGTGACAGCGATGGAAGCTACGTCATCTTAGTTTTAAAACTGATTTTAATATTTTTTGCGTCAAAACTAGTTGAATGACATAATTTTTATACAGGCGCTATTAAAGCAAGTTAGGGAGACGCGGTACAATAAGCGTGACGACATGCAGTTGTCTCGTGTGTCTTTAATCGAATGGCGGAGGCCTACAGCGGCCAATATATACCTAAAAACAACACTCGTAGAAAATGCATACTTATAGGAAACAGGGGATTTAACCATTAAGAAACATATTAATTGAATCGAATAACATGACTGTGTACGTGCATCTAGAACCAGGAGAGTAAAATGTACCCCTAAGAAAAAGCTTTAAAGAAACGCAGTTTTATCAACAAATGTAGTCTAAACCTTAAATATGTTTGTTCTAGAGAGATAACAATTTTGTAAAAGTCCCGATATTAGCTATTTATTCGCATTTTGTACTGTAAAACACAAAATATCCTCATTATGACGAGTTTAGGTGCAACTTTTGAGCACGTCCCAGTAGTCGTCATAATAATTCTAAAATTGACGGGTTTTGGGTCAAATAGGAGTTTTAAAGTACCAATAGATGTCACATTAAAAAAATATATCTTCTATGTTAAAAGTATTACAAATTGCATATTACATCGTTAGCAAATAAACTTAACTATCTAATTAAACAAAGAAACATACCACAGACCCCACTGGAGTTATGTAAATCAAAGCACAAAACCACGTGCTGAGTTTCACTTTTGACAGCTGAACTTCACGAAAAAACTATTTTGTTAGGGCACACACTTTTCGAATAACATATCTCAGACGCCATGAATGTTAAAACCCCGTATTGTAATTTCAATTGTGCAATATATTATCAACAATATGTTGACATATAAACCTGGCCATTTTAAGTTCAATAGAAATAATAAATAAAAGTTTTTAGATTAATTGACGACTATTGGGGCATGACGACTTCACCCGCGTTTACCTTATTTCTTTCTAACTCCATCTGTGAAGGGTAAAAGTGATTTGGGTTTCATAGATTTAAACCTAAGGAAAGCTGATTTATTCATTCAGTTTCATAACAATTATTTCTCAAAATTAATGTGATAACTATAAGAAAGAGCTAATCTACAACAGTAATGTATTTCTTACGAAGACTTAACGCGATATTAAAATATACTTTTTGCTATAAAAACTTCTAAATCACATTTCTAATCCGAAACTATCTCACCGATCATTAAAACCATCAAGTTAAAGAGTTCCAGTTAAAACTAATTATTTTAACTGAACAACTTAACAGTCGAGTTAAATGCTCATCATTTGTGGTAAACCGATGTTAAACAGCGACGCCCTGTCGGTTAACTGTACCAGTTAATTCGTGCTTAGTTAAATATAATGGGTGTATTATTTAACTAGTGTTTATGTTTTGGTGTAAGTTGGTTAAATATAGGCTTGTTATCTGGCGCCATCAGAAGAAAATACTGGAAATAGTATGAGTCATACATACAATTTATTACATCCTTTATATCTCAGAGAGTCATCATCATCCTCCGAGCCTTTTCCCAAACTATGTTGGGGTCGGCTTCCAGTCTAACCGGATTCAGCTGAGTACCAGTGCTTTACAAGAAGCGACTGCCTATCTGACCTCCTCAACTCAGTTACCCGGGCAACCCGATACCCCTTGATTAGACTGGTGTCAGACTTACTGGCTTCTGACTACCCGTAACGACTGCCAAGGATGTTCAATGACAGTATATCTCAGAGAGTAAATCAGACAACTATTTGTAACTGTAATTGTATTGAAAAAGAACAAAATTCTTCATTTTTAACTCGCATATTTGTCTAGGCTAAAGATCACACCTTAAAGTATAATACAGTAAGTAGTGAATCGACTTCAAATTTGATAAGAGGGAAAATTTACTTCTTAACTACTACTTAGTTGTGTTTTCAGTCACTTAACCAACAAAGCAAACAAAACATTACACTTTAAAAACCTACCAATTGACCACTCTCAAAAAGCAAAATCACAATCGAAAATACAATATTTGCCATTTATATTTAATTTGCAATTATGTATAAAATCCCGCAATGTTTGTCCCAACAATAGCGAATAGGTACAGATGATTTGACGATATCATATCGATATAAATGACAATAATGTGAATGGAGCGCCGGGAGTCGAGCTGACCATTGTCCGATTTAAATTGAAAACTGAGCAGTGATGCGCGGTGCGGAAATTTTTGTGGGACACGGGATTTTTTCATAATCCCGGTGGGTCTTGTGATTTTAAGATAGTTCTTTACTACATTCGGGTTAAATATAAGTGACATATTGTTAGATTGGCAGAAAATCTATAGACTGTTAGAATAGAAATAGATTTTCCGATGTTTTAGCACACTAAAAAATGCATCCGTGCCTTAATTGACATAACAGTCACATTTTACATTGAAGAAACATTACTGCTGTTTTTTACAGTTAACGAAATATTTCCTCTAATCGAAAATCGAGCAACATATTATGTCCAAAAATAAAAGGGAACATATTTAATTCAACTATCCCAAACCGTCTCAATCAATCAGACCACCTTACAAGCACTTTCACACATCACCATATTTTTCAACGACAAATCGATCGATAAATCCCGGGCTGCCCATCTCTATTCCCGGGGGACACTCAATCGGCTCGCGCCGAACACTCGCTTTTCAATTTATCCCGCTCGTGCAATCCAACCCTATGTTTTGTTTTTAACCCGTAGGGAATTCATTTTTGTCTTAATGACAATGTTGTAGTACAATTTTGTTCTGGGATTTAAAGAATGTTCTAGATTAGGGACAGTGGTATAGTTGAAAATGTAGGTTAGTCTGGTTTTTGTAAGATTGTTGCTGTTATTTAGATTTTTGTCGTGGTAAAAGTCGAAAGTTTTTATTTACAAAAAAACGTTGCAGATTCTTAAGAAGTGTCAAAGATCAACTGCACAGTTTTAAATTGAAGAGAAGAGTCGTAAAGAATTTCCGTACATTTCCATTCTTTTGAGAATAATAGAGTTTACTTTACTAAAATTTATTTTGGTTATGGAACCTTTTTTGTTAATACATTTTCCAAAAGTAGGTACCTACCTATATATCCTAGTGATTTTCCGTGTACAATTCGGTGTAAATATACTAAAACCTTTCCAACAATACTAGCTTTATCATTCCTCTTAGCAATATAAATAACAGTATTCCACAAATCTAAAAATATTTCTAATAGTGTTATTCGAAGCATTGTACTAGGTCGCCACGGTGCTCGCACGCATACGCGTAAACTCACGCTGCGATGCGTGTGAGTTATAACGCTAAGGAACCTCTTGTACGGAAACTGAATGATTGACGCTGTAATATGTGTGATATATGAAGCCTAGAAAAACTAATATATAGCGTTAATATTAAAAGCGTTGAATTACCACGATATAATTGTATTATTACGCTTTTGAGTACCCGCACACTGAAGACTAAATGACCCCATGGTTGGGAAAATATTTTTAAAGAAAATCGTGATTTCAATTAAAGTTTTCAGTCGGTCTGATGTACATAGTAGGACAGTAAAAAGGGTGATGATTATTATATTAAGAAAGAGGTTATAGCTGATGAAGAAATAATAGGTTCTTAAAACCCCCGCTGGAAAGATAGGGTCTTTGTTTGCGAAATAGCAGAAGAGTATATGCAGGTTAAGGACAATATGATAATATGGTACACACTAGGGCAGATAAATCCAGTAGTAAAATAATATTAAATAGGTTATGAATGATAGATACATTTCCAGAATACTATATCCAGACCAAAAATACTTTTAATCCCTAACTTTTTCATTATTTTCCGTATGTTAGGGCCAAAATACTCTTTTTCCTGCCTGGTCCTTTAATACAAACTCAAAACAAACATAATAACAATTATTTCATAAAATAAATCAACGCACACCAACAAACGGAAGCGGCGTCACGCTTTCTGCGCCCGCGCCGACTGATGTAAAAACTGACTAATTATTAAACAGATACAGGACTGTATAGTGTAGCACTTTCATAATGCTCTTCTTGTTTGTAGCTGTAGTTTTAGAAATATATTTAAGCTTGAAATTATGTTTTCGTACGACATAAAGTCTGACAACCAATCTTACCATAAAACATTATGATCTGAACCCACATCCAGTCTTATTAAGGGGTGTCGTGTGTAACCCTGGGTTGAGGAGGTCTGATAGACAGCCACTCTATGTAAAACACTAAACTGTTTATATTCGAAGCTGATACTGAATCTGGTGGGAAAAGGCTAGGCAGATGATAGCTATGTAACAACTGTGCGTAGGTATTGGCTTCTACATTAGCAAGATTAGCACTATAGTTGGGCGACTATTTCCTTAGTGAGACTATTTCCTTACCGAGACTATTTCCTTAGTGAGACTATTTCCTCAGTACCTATACCATAGTGAGAAACCTCCATGTTTCGGAGCAGAGAGCATGTTAAGGTATCGGTCCTTAACCTAGAATAAAAATAGCTAGCTTTTCGAGGGTACATTAAATTTCATCTCAATTAGTTCTGCCATGAAACTTAATCTCGCATTTCTAATATCACTAAAAATACACTTAAATATGTCATGTTCGAGGACTATAAACCAATTCAGCTTACCCTATCAATATATACATACAGACAAACAGCTAAATTGAAATCAATATCTACACAAGTCCAATCTATAACCAATTTGTCGATGTGACAAAGTGAAGCATATTGCCAATCTAGATAGCAACGCGGGGTTAGCAAATCAGCTTATTGGGGACTTACGGGGTATTATGGGGACTTACGGGGCATTATGGGGACTTAGAGGATTATTTGGTTTTGTTCATGTGTGTTATTTGATGATCGGGTGATGTGTAAATTAAAGATGGGAGTTTTACGAGTATATGAAGAATAGGGTTTTTATTTTAATCGAGTCAGAGTTTTCTCAAATTCGCCTGATAGTCTCTTACATGGATTCTTCCTTTTTTAACCAACTAACAAGATAGTGTTTTCAATTCGGTAATTTTTTGGTTTTATTCATCGACTACTTGATGGTGGTTGGTCCGATTAAGATGCCACTTTTTTTGGTCGAACCATCCCTGTTCATTCAAAAAGTTGCTAATTGCGAATTAATTTAATTAAAAAAAAATAAAACTGATAAAAAGCTTAAAGATTTACATATATGTACTAGATTTTATTTAAAAATATAAATATTTACATAAGTCGTCTATTGACCAAAAACACACAAACAAAATTAAATAAGACCAACATTCCAAAACAAAATTTTAAACCACTTCAACAACACCCACAATTCTAAAAATTCCTCCCAGTGAAGTGCCCAATCCCATAAGTACCGGTTTGATTATTGTCAATTTACGTACAACAGTGCAGAGCCCAGGGGTGCGTTACGATAATGTTAGCTATCCCCCATGGATCACTCGCACCCTTGTTTTTGGGAGCCTTAGGATAGTTGAGTGAAAAAGTGTTAGCGAAATGGTAAAAATTGTAATTAACTAAAGAATCAAAATTTTTTGTCGTTGAAAAAAGTAAGTAAAGTCCGGTAGATTTAGGAATTTGAAGAGTGTATTGCCTTCCCGTAAATATATACCTAACCTATATATGTATAGAAGACGTTTTATATGATTGACTGAATTTTTAACATTCGCAGTAATCGTTACCCGACAGAAAATTAAGTAGGTACTTTTGTTTAGTTACTAAACTTAACTTTAACAATACTAAACTTAACTTGAACCATTTTCGGTTGACCAATGGACGGTGAGTTTTTAGATATACGGCTGGTTATGGTTTGGTTATCGTGATAGTCAGTTGGTTCAACAGGGTCTTAGATAGTAAAATACTGCTCGTATAAAACTATTCAACATAGTTCTACTGAAAAAAATCTCAAAAATAATGATCTCTTAAAAAATACTTGATGAATAAAACTTTTCTCTACAACTGTACCTCAGAGTACCACTCACTTAGGGTGTGATCGCACTCGTAATTGACTTATCACGACGATTGTAATGCTCCACAATGTGAGCGCGCCCTTACTATAAATTGCTTAAGTGCGGTAGAAGCTGATAATCTTGTTTTTTTAAGTAATCTTATGCTTTTGTTGATTACATACAGGTTATTATCAAGTACTGACATCGATCTGTGAAAGCAACGCTGGGACTTATGATTTAGCGCACTTCTGATAAGTGATCAAATTAATTTCAGGCAGAATTCAGCATACGAAATAAGAACTAATAAAAAACTAAGAAAGATAGATAGGTAGTTGGACCATCAAATCGAGATGAGTTAAAATTAATTTGTTTATCTCTACGCCATGAATAAACTTAAAGATGTCAAAAGCGTTTGACAAATAAAAACTCGTTTGTACTTTTTATGTGTCTTTCCATATAATTCTCCGCTTTTATTAGGACCGAAACTCTAATGAACACTAAACTGTAACTTCCAAATCCTGAAATCTTCATACCAAACCATTCCTTCATACCAAAAGACAAAAAAAAATCGTACCTACCGTATTGTCCCATCCTCCCAAACAATATCAACCAGCTCCCCTCCATTGTACTATCACGCCCCCACTCCTTTAGGACCTGGCATTAGCTGTAAATAATTAAATTCGTATTCATTCGTATATTTTTTTTAAGTCTCTATGGCACGAATAAATGGAATATCAAAACTGTTCTTTACACTCTAAAAGTCCATCATTATTCAAAATTCGTACCAAAAGGACCAAGAAAATCGCACCATATTGTCCCATCCTTCCCAAACAATATTAACCAGCCCCCCACCTTTGTACCATCACGCCTCCACTCCTTTGGGACCTGGCATTAGCTGAAGATAATTAAATTCGTCCGACAATATAACAGGAGTATTATGACAATTAGATTTTAAGTCAGAACCGGGGGTCTGCCCTTTCGCTGGCGATTTTTGATTGAGTTTTTATGGGTTTGAGTTATGGTCTTATTTTTTGGTAATGGGAAAGGGGTAACGGAAAAAAAACAATCAGTTTTTTGCAATGATGTTGTTATTAGCTATGGTATAAAAATCATTAATATAAATAGCTAGACATATTATGTAATACCCATTTCTAGACGTTGCCACAAATCAATTGTTTTCAAGTGAATAAGATATTATGATCACCCTTGTACTCCATTTTTATCCGCATGAACGCCATTTAAGATCCTTTTTTATTTCTTATATGGTAATTGCCACATGATTTACCGATTAATTCTGCCTGTCTATAACCATCCTCAATACATTAAATTGCTCTATTAAACACTGATTTTTTTTTTACATTGGACGAGTATATTTCCTCAAATTCCAAAGAAATTAACGGTATTTATTTTTCCCAGTATTTTATGTCAAGGATTTCTTGCAAAGTAATGTCTGATTCCATAATTTAACATTAGTACAGTCAACCCCAAATAAATAAACCCACTTTTCCCAGGTACTACGAAACGGGCAGTTTCAAAGCGGGTGTGATCGGCGGATCCAAGCCGAAGGTAGCCACGCCGCCGGTAGTCGACGCGATCGCCGCATACAAGAGAGAAAACCCGACGATGTTCGCCTGGGAGATCAGGGATAGACTCCTGAGTGAGGGGATCTGCAGCCAGGATAATGTGCCTTCCGTGTCCAGTATTAATAGGTGAGTTTTTTGTGGGTGTAAGAGCGTTGGTAAAGACAGGTAGTTCGCCGAGAAGGTTGATTTTAGCAATATTCAATTAAGAAAGCTGTAAGTTCCTTTCTTGTTAAACACATAAGTGTCTTATTATAACAAAATATGTTTAAAATTGATATAAGAAGAACATTTTACTGGACAAGAAATACGTGTATAGACACCAGTGCGTATTTGATAAATAATTTTTGGAGAAAAGTAATTTAAAGGTCATAAATATGAAAATCGTTTCTTTTCTTCTAATAGACCCACAATTAGTTATTGTTGTTTAAGTAAGATTGTTGTATCTACAAGAATAATTATTGTTTTTATCCGAAAAGACGCTATATGTATTATATTGCATATGATTCACGTAAAACTTAGTTTATTTAGTAAGAAGTACAATACAAAAGAGATAAACGAAACCAGCATATAACCAAACATACTGAAACTCCTTTAACCACAAAAACAATAGTTTCCATACATCTACTTACAACAAATGTAGCAAGAATAACAATGATCTTAAAATGTTCTTCTACTGAGAAACGATCCCTTTCTTAGAAGTTTTTTCGGAAAAACTACTCGTGCACATTGTAATTTGAACTTTAAGTGTTACGAGTTAAGGTGAAGTTTGGGTCGTGAACTTAAGTCGAGGAGAAAATAGTACGTTGGGCCATGAAGTTGTAGTTTTTTCTGGTTGTAATTTTTTTTGTTCGACTGTACCTACCCACGTTTTTAAATGCGAAATTGAGCTTGTTTTTCACGCTTAGGTGATAAAATGGCTGAGCCAAATGACATGAAATTTGGTATGGAGATAGAGGTACCCCGGAGACGGTACCTGTAGATGTTTATACGGTTGCGGGAAGTATTCTTTTTTTTGGAATTCGGGTGAAACGTTCGGGTCGGGTTTTAGTAAATGCTGTGCACTATAAACTTTAATAAACGGTATTGCCTGTTTTATTATGCACGTAAACTTTAAAATATAAAAACAACAAAGTAATATTTTCAGCTCTTAAGTTGAAATAACAGAATTTCCAACTAAAGCAGTCACAAAAAGTTTCGCCCAACGTGGGGCTCGAACCCACGACCCTGAGATTAAGAGTCTCATGCTCTACCGACTGAGCTAGCCGGGCTGTGCCGATATTACCCAATATAATATTCAGATTACATTATTATTTGTATAAAATATTTACAAAAAAAACTCGCTACAACGTCTGGATGTTTGAACAAGATAAAAATAGGGTTCAAGGTTGTTCTGTTGGCAGCTAACATGTTCACTATACTTAAAAGATAATTGAAATAATATAATTCGATCATTTAACAGAAAACAAAATTTCTAGTTTCAAGTTTAGGTGCCTATTTACAAATTGTGAAGGTAGTCTATTTTTAGGGTTCCGTCCGTGAGTACGAAAAAGGGAAAAACTGTCTGTCTGTCTGTGACCAAGCATATGTATATCATGAACCGCTATTTCGTTTTGATTAATCAATTACTACCTAGTTATTTTTTCTAAGAATCTAATTGGCACATACAAATAAAAGCTTCCGACAAAATGGAAACCACCTTTTTTGAACCCGGCTAAAACATATATCTTGAAAATCCCACTCGCAGTTTTCATAGCCCCTTAAGGGGTTGCGTGATCACAACCGGAAACGACTGTAACGGGGGTGCAAAGATGGCGCTACCGGAAGTAGAGACACGTGCTCCGTTCACCGGATGTCCTCCACCATTGAATTATTATTCACATATAATAATGTAGAGATGCGTAGAGTTCCCAGAGAGTTGTGACTCTATATAATTTTGGTAGAGTTTTTCTTATGATAGGTTATTGAGGCTGTTTCCTGGTACAAGGGTTCTCGATTAGTGTTATTGGATTTATTTGGGTTATAATCATAGAAATGTTGATTTGAATTTGATTGTGAAATTAATTTCTTGCTTAATGTGAAGACATTCTTGCTGAATAGTTACCAGTGGTTTGAATCTAAACTTCATCAAAAACTGGCGACTGAAAAAAAAATACTAACAATATAATATTACAAAGCCACATTGAAGGTATTTATGTGGCTCGTTTATTTAGACTGCTGTAACATATGAAGGTGGTTTTATGTATCAAAACTACCACTTAAAACAAAGCAGTCTCAATTCCATTCACAACAACCAATAAATTACTCAACATTAACACAACAAACCATAACACTATTACCACACTTCTAAGTATTAATTTCCCCCAATCAACAGATAAACAAATAAAGATAAGCGACCCTAAATTAATAAACGGTAGCATTATGATTACACTGACAAGCTAATATACGGGAATTGATAAAACTCCCCATAATCGGGGAGTATTATCTTATCTGGCAACACGCAATTAGCCGTGGATTTAAGCTGGCAACACTTGAAGTCAAGTGCGTGTGGGATATATTTTTTAATATTTATGTCCTGTTTGTTTGATGGTATTAGAATGTTGGTTGAATAACAAAGATTAATCATTTAATTATTTGTTTTAATTTGATAAACGACGCGTCGGCTCTCATCTGAGTTTCCAAAGAATATTATTTATGCTCCAAAAATCTGTACTAGCATTATAAAACTAAGGATTTTCTTTGTTCACTTGAACTTACTAACAAACTTTTGAGCCCTTACCTGGTTTGCCCGAATAACTGGGTTAAGGAGGTCAAATAGTCAGTCGCACCTTGTAAAACACTGGTACTCAGCTGCAGCCGGTTATACTGGTAGCCCATCCCAACATAGTTGGAAAAAGGCTAAGCAGAGGATGATTCTTGTTTGCAATTTTAAGAATCCAAAAGCTACGAAGGATCTTCAAATTCTTGAACAAATCAAAAGACTAGGCAGATGATATACAATAAACTTTAACATCGATATCACTTACAAGTAATTTGTTCCTAATCTTGACTAACCCTTCACGCGCTGGTCTATCAAAATGCACTCTAAGTACATTCTCAGCGGGGTGAAATCAGTCCATTATTGGACAATAATCGAGGGTTATTGATATACTGCTGAGGGGTTAAATCGCATTATTTCGGATAGCTATGGACGATTTTGTAGTTGCTGAATTGATTCGTTTTTATGGGAATTTTATTCGGAGATATTATATTTTTGACTTGGGAAAAAAATATTTGTATCGATTTAAGGGACAAAAGGTTCTCAATTCGCGAACAATAGCGTGGCTTTTAGTAAGTCTGAACCCAATGATACATTATGTAAAGAAAAACCATGAGCGGTTTCACCCGCGTCCGGAGGAAACTACTCCCCTTTACCGGATAAAAGTAACCTTCAATATAATTCTGTTATAAGCTGCAATAACTGCTAACTTGCATCAAAATAGGTCCAATTTGCATGACAGAAGAAGGGATATCCATACACACAAACTTTCGCGTTTATAATACTATTAGGTAGAAAAAAGAATAACGTTCATCGACCAAAACAAAATCAAATTAACAACCAAAAATACAGACACAATCAAAAGTGAGAAATACCAAAATACCAAAACACAGGACTCCATTTTAAAGCCATACTTCTGCAATACGAGGCCTATTCGCACCCCCGCCACGCGCCCGACACGAGGCCGACACGAGACCGACACGAGGTCGGCGCGTGATACTAATGTTACAGAGACGGAACTCGGAATAGACCGCATGCGAGTCAATGGGGTCTATTCGTGTGGAAGTGAGTTTTTGGGAAAAATGTTTAGAGTTTAGAGGTCATTTGGGGGGTGATGATTTTTGATTATTGGTTGTTATTTTGTTTCATTAGATATGTGCAATTTTTGATAATCATGTAGTGAAACAAATATATGCAGGCAGACAAATATTGTGTACGGAGATAAAATTTCTGTTTTATCGGCGATTTGTACTTAAAATTCTTGAAAATGGTCCGTTTTTTCATCGTGTATTTGATATAATGAAAATATCTAATGTTTTATGTTTTAATACCTGCCTGAATACCTACTATCGTCGATCAAAAGTTAAGCAAATTCGGCTTTTCCGTAAAAACTGTGTCGCATACAATATTGCAAAGCCATCCAAAGGTCATTACCCTATCTATCGCGATGTGTATCGATTGTACTAACTACAGCAAAAGGTCGATGATCGATGTTAGAAACATCGTAAACATCCTGTACAGAGTTCAATACACTAAAACAGACAATAATTAATTCTATTAGTGCGTTTGATTCCAAGAAAAAATCATTATTAAGGAATTTCCTGATTTTTCCAAGTATCTAAATGCATATCTGTGTAATTGATTATTTATATATTTTGTACGTATTCGAAAGATTTGACTGAAGAAATATAAACTTCAGTTTCCTATCTTTTACTTATAAACATGTTGCGGTCTGCTTCCAGTCTAACAGATATCAGTATGGACCTTAATAGCAACTGACTGACCTTCTGGGTGGAGCCAGTTACCTGAGTAGCACTAAGTCTTTGGAAAGATTGGTTGTCAGAAACAGTAAATCTGCTACTGCCAAAGATCTTTGTAGAATGACAGCCGAGAATCACAACTTAACATACTTTTCGAAACATGAAGGAACTTGGTTATTACTCGCACCATAAGTGGACTTCACTTTGATCCATATACCAATGCTATATATTGCTAAGCCACGAGATGTATCTATGTAATATAATAAATTGTACGAGAAGTCTGACAAAATAATAGCACAACAAATCAATGCTCAAGAAAAAAAACAATAAATAAAAACCCCATAACAATCATTCTACATTTTAAAAACTCAGCAAAATTGAACCGCCCTTTAAAATAAAAACATAAAAATGCACGAAAAAAGCTTACCGGGCAACACTAAGACATTTTAATCGAGGGACGGGCGGGTAATTGAAGCCATAACTCTGGCAACCCCAGTTTGACATTTAGATTTTTTTGCCGCGCAAACTGAGTTTGTTGGAAATAATAATATAATTTGAGGGGGTGTCAACGCGTGAATTAAAGCTGTTTCTATTTAGATTATTTTGGGTGTGAAATTAGATAAGACTTGTTTGTGGATACTTGTGAAATTGATTTGCTTATGATTAGTTTTAATATGTTTGTTGATACCTATGTGGAGTATTTTATGCTGGTTAAGTGGTAATTGAGGTCAGATTGAGTCTTGAGTTGATAGCCTAAATTAAACTGTGTCGCCTTTGAAAGGAGTTTTTTCTAAATTACAGGACCATAATTGGTTTTCATAGGTAATACAGTAAACAGATAAATGAAATAAAAATTTAAATATTTGCACTTTTCAAAATAAAAATGCCTTAAGTATTTGCTTTAAGGTAGATGCTTAGGAAATAAAACCCATAAATAATACCTACATTTCCCAACAACCTAAATCCCATACAAATCCTAAAAAAACGGAAACCCATCCACTTAATTCTCTAAATCAACATTATGTAAAGTAAATTGTGGCAAAGAGGACAAATAAATCAAAAATATTTGCCAACGATTTATTCGTATGAAAAGAGGGTAATAAAATATTAAAGGGTAAAACATGGCTCGTACTGGTAACCCTAACGGAAACGGATATCATAACCTTGCTTTTTGCGGTCACAATTGTTGCGATTTTGTGAATTTTTCGCGAATATTTTCGCGGTTTTTGTTTATTTTTCGCTTATTGCCGTTTGGTTCCTTCCTGGGTTAGTGTTTTATGAGAGGCTTAGAATTTTTGGGTAATTTTAAATTGTTATTCCAACCCTTGTGTTCTTATACCCTGTGAGGAATGCCAAGCTTAACTCACTTGTATTATCTTTAATTATTTTTATTTGCACTATTTAAATTATAATAACATTCAAAAGAAAAATGAATACTACAACCAAAATCATTATTACATACCTAATATGTTCTTAAAAATAAGAAAACAAATCATCTCCGCAAAACGCCAGAATATTACAAAAAGAGCATCGATCACCAAAATCCCCTCAAACTGATGACTCTATTACAAGAAGCTGATAACACCTTTTTGATAACTTTTACTAAACAATTTTTGCATATGTCAACCCCGAGGAGGCTGGCAATAATTCACGAAAGCGCGCCATCCATCATGACGGAATGACCTGTCACGGGATCAAAATGGCGGATAGATAAAATGGCAGTCATTCTTGTTGGCTAATTTTAGCTTGGGTTTGATGAAATGTAATTAAATTGAGAATATGTTGTTATCATACTTAATCGTTTGTTTTTTGTGTAGGTAAGACTTTTTGTAAATGGAAGCAACTATTGTCACACAAAATAAGAACATAATTTATTGCAAATAGGTACTTATTATTGCAGGAATGTAGTTACAATCAAATGGTCTATTAGTGTCTAGCTGGTCACTAGCTGTCTAGCCACAGAAAAGATATTATTTTTTGGCCATGTTTCTCACCACAACCATTTTTATAATCCAAATTAAAAATTATACCACACCCCACTCAAAAAATCATGCGCTCATCTTCAATAATTAGAGCAAATGACATGAATAATCCATTACTGCGTCCCCTTCAAAACTTCGACTGCGACTGCGACTTTTTAGTCGCACTGAAATTATCCCGTGGCGTGCCGCAAGCCGCAATGAATTATGCGACACGCGACTCAACATCCTTTTGCAATATACGAAGCAGTCGCCGCGATTAGTCGCGCTTCCGACAGCCATTGTCGTAAAAAACGCAGTCGTTGGCAAATTGTTAGGTTATTATTGAAATTGTGTGTGGAGATGTGGTGTAGTAGTTGTTGGGATGAGTATTCAGAAGCTATCTATATGCGGTAGACTTGATATTTGTAGTTTCAGAATAAAGATTTTTTTCCGTCATCATTAGTGACGCGTGACACCACTTAGTGATGGAGAACTATCGATACTAAACGCTACTACTTTAAAAGTAGAATTCCGTTGATCGCGACTGTCGCAGCCGCGCGCGGCCTACGACTGTCGTCGGCCGCGCGCGACAATAGTCAACCTATGAAAATGTATGGCACCGCTGCCGAGGTCCGCGACAGTCGCGCGCGGCCGACGAATTTCGTAAGCCTGCGGCTGCGACAGTCGCGGTCCACGGAATTCTACCTTTATGTTGTCACTGAGAAGACAAAAACGATATACGATATAACTATGAATTATAAAAATACGAAGAAAAAAAAACAAATATATGCATTTTTTTTAGATTATAGGCAGACAATAAGTATAGACAGAAAATAGGATCATCATGCTTACCTATGTCCACCATACCACATTGAAAAACAACCAAATAAAACAATTCTTCGAAATGGTTTTGCCAAAAAAATTGCAAGGATGATCAGTACCTATTGCTATGCATGCCTCAAAGGCAGTTTTATTTTTGTAACAAAAACCTCTTCATACAAATAACTTATGTACTTCTTGTCAATAGGATCGTCCGCAACAAAGCGGCAGAGAAAGCGAAGCAGGCGCACAACCAGCAGCAGCAGCAGCAAGAACAGGAGATCAGCTCGGCGCAGGGCAGCGTTGTATCTGTAAGTAGTGTTCAAAGATTTTGTGGGGAAAGATGCAGAACATGCATCATGCATCATGCATCATGCTCAGCATGGACTGTACGAATATCGTTCTACTGTCTGGATTCTCTGAATGCTGGATAAAACCCACATTAGGAGTAACCACACACTTTCATAGATTTAAAGTGGGACTATTATTACCTATGTCAGTAAATAGCTGTTTTTAGAACTTATTTGCACACTTACTTTTTTCAGGACAAAAAGTAAGATAGATAACTAGAACTGGATAAAAAAATTGGTTATGTATTTTCTCTAAACTACAGATAATTCAGTAGACAAGTGTAAAGAGTTTCATTTTAATCGGTTCTGCATTTTTGTACTTTTGTACGGACGGACGGACTCACAGTGTTATTAAACCTACTAAAAACCATCTATTTTAATAAGTGAAGAACTGAACTCGATCATAATAAAACAATTTCTATTTCGTCTTGAAGTAGAAATATGTGAGCTCCCATTTAATTATGTAAATTCCTAAAATCACATATAATGACAGACATCTTTCCCCTCAGGTGATAACCCACGCAGGCAACGCGCCTGGCACGACAGCAGTCCTGTCTCCCACCACAGACCAGCACGTTACGAACACCGGCAGCTACAGCATCAACGGCATCCTGGGTATTGAGCAGGTGGAAGGCTTGCATAATGGCAACGCGACGGGCTTGAAGAGGAAGAGGCATGAAGACCAGGGTAAGTTAAGAAAAGATGGAGGAATTTACTTTTTTGTTTCGAAGTGAATTCGATGCAGTTTAAGCTTCTCTCTTCTTCTCATACTTTAGTCGACATAATTTAGTTGTTTCCGAAATCACTCAAATCCACTCAAATAAAATGAATCTTTTGGTGTCTGGATTTGAGTAGAACACTTCTAGTACGCTGGTAGTACACTCATAGTCTTTAATTTGAGAGTCGCGTCTTTAGATCGTTTTTTCATAAACCTATAAATCTTCGATTTCGGATTCTAAGTAGACTAGCAACGCTTTTGAAATGCATAAAACCTTAATACACTCCTGGAAATTAGATATTGTCACCATAGGTGAAAAGTATCGATAGACAGCCTCATCCTCTCGATGCCAAATTAAGTGGATAACTCCTAAAGCTCATTTCAAACCTCATGCAATCCCCTTAAATTTCACACTCTTATAAATTACGTCTTCTAAGTATTCCCCATAAGTTCAGGAGTAGAATTTAATAGAACTTATAATAATAAGGTCACAATTTGTGCAGTAAACTTAATAGCTCAGTAAATCTCGGTGGTCGCGCTCCGTGCACGCCACTACGGCTGAAAGGAAGCTAGTGATGTGGAGTTGGAGAAAAAGTATCGATATTTTTTTATCGATGTTGATGAGGACGATAATTTTTTTAGTGGTGTTGTTACTGTAAGTGCAGTAAAAAGTAATAAGACGTATGTCATTTATATAAAATAAACAGGAAGATATAAAAATAATGTATCTGGGAATTTAGGTAAAGCAGCAGCAGTTGTTTAGATTCAAGAAACAAAATCACAACAATATATCATAATATTAAGCATGTTATTTAAGCTGATATTAGGTATAATATGGATGACCGACAAACCGTTAAATTGGATTCAGTAATTGTGCCTTTATAATTCGATTCAAAGGAAATTGATGTAAAATACATCAATTATTGAAACAAGTTCATTTCTCAATCATATTTCTTTATATTAATGATTTACTGCCGACTAGATTTTTATCTTTATGAATGTAGTTTCATCATCACTAATTAATCTGCCAAATATTATATAAGTAACTTCTTAAGTATTTATTGCAACAATCTTCAACATTTGCTTCTTTATATTTATAGAGTTATTACAAGATTTTACTAAAAATAATATTATAAAGAGCTATTTACACTGAAACTAAAGAGCCTAAAAAACTCCTCATCGCTGTCAAATGTATTTTTTTTTGCAAAAATCCTTAAAACATCGATAAAAAATCTATCGATAACTCGCCATCCCTAGCAACTTTGGGGGGCATAAAACGGGTCCCGCCGGGGGAGTCCGCGAGTATTTCACTGCCTACACTCTACTAACATCACTTACAACTTTACCCTACGTACTTCGGAGCCAGCAGTTTTGATAAAGGGGTTCAAAGTTCAGATTAATTTTAAAGACTGAACTTTGTTTCAGACTCTATCTTTTTGGATTTTAATCGACTTTATATTTAGAGGAATTATTTTAAGCTTCCGTTTTATAGAAAATCGAAAATTTTCATGGTTATCATTAATGGATGTGATGAGGTCATATAGGCAATCACTGTGTGTATAAAATTAAATTATAAATTTAAAAAAACCCCCGAACCAAAAAAAGTACGCAATAATTATGACAAAAGGTTAAACACGCCAAACCCTATAAAAAGCAAAAAATAACTTTTAACACTACGTAAACTAAATTTTGTCGTGTCGGGGGACCGCTCTAATTCATTACTTTAGATACGTGTTTTTTTTTTTAAACGAATGTTGTAATTAGGTAGGTATCATTTGATTTATGTAAGTATTTATGAAGGTAAAAAGCGGTCCCCCGACACGTCAAAATTTAGTTTACGTAGTGTTAAAAGTTATTTTTTGCTTTTTATAGGGTTTGGCGTGTTTAACCTTTTGTCATAATTATTGCGTACTTTTTTTGGGTCGGGGGTTTTTTTAAATTTATAATTTAATTTTATTTCATGCTTTTTAAAGGAGATCCTTAATTTTTCCTTCTTTCATTTAATTTATTTTATCTTAAGATGGGTCGCTATATGCGATCTCGGCCAAAGGAACCTGCTTAACAATCCTCATGACAAATTGGCTCTGGGAGAATTGCACAGATTGAGAAACAATAAAGATTAACCTTTGGACATTCTAGATTTTCAGCAAAAATATAAATCGGGTTATCCGTTTCATTCCGGCATTTCAGGGTTTCATCCGCCACATCCCATTTCCAGCATCAGGTTCTCGTCAATCAGAAACATGAAGAGAACTCGTCAAGACAAATTCAACGAGCCCAAACTCGATGGGTTTACTAAAACGCAGTTCAGGGTTACGTCTCCTACCTTCGTGCCCTAACAGCAGACCAGCTCAGTGGTTCCAAAAGACATTAGTGTTTCAAATTTCAGATCCCACATATACTTGCAAGTAAACTGAGCGTGTAACATTCCTATCACATCTAGCAAACGAGCTGATGACCTTGAAGACCTGAACCGATTTCCACCAAACATAGCTAAGAACACTCCCGACTGACATACCTTTTAAACAAAAAAAACCGCATTACAATCGGATCATCCGTTTGGGAGCTACCATGCCACATACACACACACACACACACACACACAGACACGTCAAACTTATAACACCCCGTCGTTTTTGCGTCGGGGGTTAAAAACACTAGTACTCCGCAGGATCAGCCAAGAAACTAGGCAGATGATTTTGGTTAACGATAAAACATGAGTGATTGCAACTACAAACGGTGTAGTCTGAAATCTGTTAAAAGCCACACGGATGTCATGGATGGATTGCCTTCGAAGATGACTATTTGATACTTTTGCAAGCTTCTTACAGCTTGCATCTGAAAGATGCTGTAAGAAATAAAAGGGAAATAAATGATTCTCATTTTATTATTTGTTACAGACGAGAACCGGGACTTCAACAGCCATTCGGAAGACGACGTGAAAAGACAAAGAAGTCACTACAATGGCGATCAAATATACTCTAACGTAAGTATATACAAAGTTATTTCCTACTTACTGCAGATTTCTATAACATATCTATCGTTGTTTTACGATTATATCTAGAACTTTTGCGTTAGACGACCAGGAGCGCGATTGTACTAATTTTCCATTTTGAGATCCAATGACGACTCAATTACGATTGAAGCTTATGTGGCATTCCGCTATTTTTTCTTTGAAATAAACGTTTTTATCCGTTTCTGCGATTCAATAATGAATCATTTTGTCTGCAAATGATTTACGATTGTAATATGGTTGTAGAGCAAACTACCGTATAGACCAAAATAGCAGACCAATCGCAAACCAATCGAATGTCTATTCAATTTTGACATTATTAAATTAGCAGAATCGCGCCCCAGTTGGCTTGGTATAGTGAATCTACCTGCCATGTGGTCGCGGGTGCGATGCCCGCAGAAGTCAAACGTTTGTATTTTGGGTGTTCCTGTGTATATACATATAAATTACAAAAGAAAAAAAAGTATATAATTACGTTTGTATAGGTTGAATACCCAAAATACAAACTCTGATTAGTTTGAGACTAAATAGATGACGTTGTAAGAACACAAACGTACCCAACAGTCTGGGGTCAACGACTCGACATTCATTTACAAACTCCCTTCTACTTTTAGTAAACCCAGAATCCGATTCCAAGATTTACCTCCACCATTAACCATTAAAACCAAATAACCACGAAGACAACCACAGCTTAACACAAATTAACAGCCGACTAACATCACATTAAACCAACCTCGTACCATTGGCACGGATTGGCGCGTAAATTCAGCGGCCATCTTGCAGTGACGAATGGCGGCGGTCGGACGCTAATGACGTCACATCCGCCCGCCATTACGTGCGTGTGCAATTAAATCGTGCGTGATTTTTTGGTGGTGTATCGGTATTTTGCTGGTTGTAATGTCGGATTGTTCGTTTTGCAATGTTTTGATGTTATCTTTTTGATGATACAATTTTAACTTTTTGTGAATCTGTCGGTAAGCACAAATATGCGAAAGCAATAACATGCCAAGAAGGGAAAATTATAAGTCATTTTCTTTTAGATCACCATAATGAAACTGATCAACTCCTAATAGACTGTAAATAGTCGGCTGAAGTTCGATTTGTATAGAACCAAGTGACGACAAAAAATATTGGTTGGATTCACTGAAATGTCGGCCGACTATTTAGTTTGTAGTCAGTGGCAGCGATGGTGATGTCAATAAGCCTGATGAAAAACAGTCTAAACATCATTATTTATACCTAAATCAGTACGAATAAATGCGAAAAATTATGAATGATTACACACTCCTATTCACTTTAGGTTATGTACATTATAGCCTGAAATGAAAAATCTGGATTACTCATTAGTACCCCCTTTCCAGCTCTGGTCATCATCAAAATGGAGTCTGAAAGACGAATACAAACTTCTATCGGAGCTCGGCGGTGCTGCGGGAGGTGCCACTGGTTACTACGGAGAACTCTTCGACACTCCCTACGAACATGCAGCTCACCCGCATTATACGCCGCATTCAGGTAAGTGGTAGTGGACTGTATGTGAAGAGTAAAGTACAAAGAACCGTCCTATTTGTACAACAAACTCAACTGGATTGCTAGTAAGAGAGAACGTCCGGTAAGACAATGCTCACAGCAACTCTCCACGGAACCGCACAGTACTGCGGCCTTCAGAGGCAGTTTTAGGTACGCTGCTACTAAATGCTGGAACAATATTCCCCCGCCAATAATATCAAAACTCTTGGTGGTAGAACACACCTACGAAAGTTCCTTATTGATTCACAAAAACAACCTGTTATGACGATCTCAAACACGTCCATAATATAGCGATAGTAGGTACCAGCCCTGATGGTGTTTCATCGCCATATTCCGGTTTACCCGCAACATGGGAATCTTCAAAATGTAAATATGAATTCTTCAAAAAAAATCAATCGTTATGGAATAGTCAAGTAAGAAAATGGTTTCTCAAAAGCTTAGGTAGAAACTTAACTTTGTAGATCACGCAAGAATATGCAATATCAACCGCTCTGCAATTTGCAAAAAAATAAAAAGTCTTAAGTATACATAACTGTTTTGCTCTCAAAATACTTAAGAGACTACATTGCTGCCGATGTTATGATGGTACAGATAGGTAGACAGTCAAATCACACTTATAACGCCCCTCTTTATACTTGACTGGTTAATACATAATCCGAATCATAATACACCTACTATATAATCAATTTCAAAACACAATAATTTCATCATTTTATTCTTTGTGACCATAAAAATACTAACCCATGATTTGCAATACAATTCCCATGTGATGATGAGCTTACAAGTTAATATAACTTACAAATCAATACCATGATAACTATGGTCTGACCACATAAACGTCTGCGGTCAGACGGTGGCGATGGGAACCGGTCGTTTCATTCATTCATACGTTCAGTTCATTCATGAAGTTGTTGTGTTTGTCTTGGTTATGAGACAGGCGATATTGGTCTTTTTAGCCGACTGCAGAAAAAAGAGTAAAGTTATCGAGTTTTTTTTTGTTTTCTGAGAAAGCATGAAAGTAGTGGTTAAGTTGCCTGCAGTACCTTATGTTTCAAAATTATTGCCTAATCTGAGAAATATCTTCGCAAAAGAGGATTTTTTGTTTGTACCCTTAAAGCTCCGAAACTGCTGAATCGATTTAAAAAATGATTTCACTGTAGGGAAGCTAGACTACTCCTGAATGATACAAGCCATATTTTATCTAGCTTCGGGAAAAAGTTCGCCCATGAAGCAGATGAAACGGCGAGAAATATCTAGGTTTGATATAAAACAGTATATTTTATCTAGCTACAGGAAAAAAAAGCTTTTCTGGGACGCGGGTGACACCGCGAAAAACAGCTATCTTTAAATAAATCACTTTAATTCCCTATAAAATAAACTCTTAAAGAGAAATACTTTCTCCCACAAACAACTAAACTAACCACATCCTCCTGTGTGAATAGCTTGGCTAGATCCCTCTCAGTAACATAAGCTGCGTCTGCGCATATCATGACGTATGTAACACGATGCGCGGGAGTCTATTGTAGGTGTATGCCCGATTTCCTTTGATAAAAGCTCTGCGGTTTTGTATTGTTATTTAGTGGGTTTAGAAGTTTGCTTTTTATTTTAATTTAAAAGAGGATTAATGATTAGAAAGGAAAGGATTAGATGCAGATCTGCGTTCCTGAAAATGAGTAAAGAGGCGAACTTTGGAGGTCTTAGTCCAGTAGTGTCTTTTGGCAGATACGACGAGTTTTTCATTCTTGTAGCAATAACAAATGTTGGCAATCGTTTTGGGTAGTCAAAAACCAGAAAGTTTGACATCAAATCTCACCAAAGGGCATTGTATCAGGTATGTAGTAGTTACGTCGCTCCATGTAAAACACTGGTACACTCCGCTGGTGGTAAACTATGTTGGGGTCAGCTTCCAGTCTAGGAAGCTGACCCCAAAATAGTTTAGGAAAAGAGTAGGCGGAGAGTAATAACGAAAGTGAAAAGGCTAGGTAGACAATGTGCCAAATAAAAAAATAAATAACAAGGTAATGAAAAATAAGTCAAAATCCGCTACTGCGAAAGCACGGTTAAAAAGAAACCAAGTTCAAAAAACAATAACTTTTTGTACAAAACTACTCAATTACCAACAGTTAGAAACAATCAAGTTGACAAAACTAACGGGTTTACTTACACCACTTTCGTTGACACCATCATTTTCCATAGATCCATGGTCTATCATTACACCATTACCTGTCACGCCCTGAAAATTACTTGCGGTGGCAACCCTGCATGCCTCTGACATGGAATTTTTGTGGGCAAAGTCTAGGTTAATGGGGTTAAACTATGGTGTCATTGTTGGTCTTTTGGAACCGTGTTTATAGGTCCAAAGTCTTAGTATCCGGGGCTACAAGATTGTCAATCGGTCCTTAAAACTACAGAACCGATTCCAAAAATTCTTTCACTCTTAGAAAGCTACACTGTTCCTGAATAATATAGGCTCTATTTTGTCCGAGTACGGGTAGAAGTACGGGTAGAAGTTAAACGAGACGTCTAGACCATTATAAAGTTGAAGAATTTGTTTACTTGAAAACATTTTAAGACACAAATGTAACACCGGCCTTTATTTCCCAGTCACCATCATCATCATCATCCTCCTGCCTTTATCCCAATTTTATTAAGGGTCGGCGTTGCATGTTTTCTTTTTCCATATCCTTTGGTGTGCCTTCGATTCCCGGCCAAAACGTGTCGTATTTTAAATCGAACTTGAAATACCGTTGGTTGCAATACGAATAGTATTCAACTGAATTCTGAAAAAAGGCTGACTGCCAGTGATTTACGTTGGGATCGGCAATTTATGTGTGGTCCAATATATTGAGGTTTTGAAGGGATTTTAGTTGATTTACTTTTATGGGAGATATTTTGTGTTCTTAGTTCCTGTCTAGGTAATAGGCTATGTATGACACGTTTTTAAGAACTTGTACCTCTCTAAAGTTGGGCAGACTCTGTACGTTTTTTCCTTCGTTGGTTTCTTAAGAAAATTTTCATAAGCAGATCTGAAAACCTACGGTTACCTGGCTTTCGTAATAATGAGAAAATTCAAGCTAATGTGCGCTATGTATTCTATATGTAGATGAGTTATCTATCAGCGAAAGATTTTTCCAAATGCGCCCATTAGTTCTTAAGATTTGATCTTACAAACAATACTATAAACAAAATCTTCAGCGTTATAAAAGTGTGGACATAGATTTGTGTGTAAATCCAATGAATAAATCAATTGTAAAATTATCACTATATACAATCTCACTAAGCGTGCCAGCTAGGTTTGTTGTTATAATTAAAGCGGATTATTGTCAAGCTCTAATTAACTAAATAATATGCGTTTTTCTACCCGTAATTAAATAGTAATTGCTCACGTCACAATAATGTTGCATTCATTTGCATGACTAAACTATAAAGACAGGTTTTGATGAAATTAATGTTCAAACTACTGAAATGAATGTAAATCATAGTTGATTTGTTTATGATTGACTATTTTAATAAAATGCTAGGTGTTTCCTGAAGTGGCATGCAAAACTACTTTCTGAAACCAGATAAATAGTCAGTAAAAATCGGGGATAGTGTAGTTTCCTACCAGTGTCAGAGTTTTTAATTCTGCTCAGTAATTTAGGAGCCTTAAACTTTGACGTAGGAAGAAGCAATAAAAAAATCGTCTTCACAATATTCTAGTCTAGAGTTTAGTAGAGTTTAGAGTTTAGTTTAGTCATTGTAAAAGGTGGTGAAGTTATACATACATTGGAAGTTTTTTTCCTGCGGTAAATAAAATAATACTATGAACATCATATGAAATGTTATATGACGCAACTATTACATATTCTTTATCAAAGTGTTCGTGTTCTAAAACTTGAAGAATTTGACTATAACCAAATTCAGAATGACCAGCAACTGTTCTAATACCCGTGTATAATCTAATAACATGTAGTTTCCTCTTTGGCAGCGCACAGTCGCCTGCCTACGTTAGGGCAAACATCTCTACAACCACTCTGTAAGCTCACTCATACAATATTCTAGTTACGGATCATAGTACCACGGGATATGCGATTTTGTGGAGAACCAATTTACAAGGAAACCTGACTAATTTTGATCAATCCTTAGAATAAACAAGGGTCATGGATTCCTTTATGACGATAGAACAAGGTGACTCCTCAGGCAAAAGAGGTATCATGGATTCCTCTATAGATGACAGAAACTCTGCCAAACAATATTAAGGTATAGAGCATGGTATAACCATCATTGTAATGTTCAATTAAACCAAATTATAAAATGAGCTTATCTTCTCCATGATACAACTTTTTGGAACCGTACAAGTAGTGTAATGTTGCATAAATAAGAGCCGGCAAAGGCCTATTTGAAATAAAAACATTTGAGTTTGAGTTTGACTTGGAAATGGCGGCTTTTTATCAGATTATGCTAAAGAATAATTCTGATTAACTTTTGAACAACGTCACATTCAAAACTAATGATTATAATGATCGTCAAAGCACTCAAGCTCCACATTGTCGCATATCACATGGTACTACGATCGCACCATAATCATAAACCAGCAATATACTAAAAAGCACATCTTGTTACAGCAACAAATGACTCGACGGGTTCCAACGGAGGAGCGGGAGGAGAGCCCCCCTCGGCGGCTGCGAGTCCTGACGCAGCAGCACTGGTTGTCCTCCAACCTCCGGCGCCACCGTACCCTCCGTATGCTCATTATGATGGTAAGTTAGTCTTTGTTATATTAGAAACTAAGGAAGAGAGAATTTTATGTTTGGGTGAGAATACACACTACAGAAAACCTAAAAGTAATAAAGAGCGTCAAAATTGATCATCGTCGTATCATCATTGTTCAGATAGAATTGGTATATTTGTAATACTGATGTGAAACAGTGTATTAACAGTCTGATGAAGGTCTGTGTAACGGAATATGTAATGGAGTGTATTAAAAATCTGGAATCTGAATCTGGAATATTGAAGTAGTTATACAAGTAGGTATATAAAGGGACTGATAAAACAAGGAGTACTACTAGTGAGTAGCTACATTTTATCAGCCAAAATGTATATTTTAATGTGAAGTCTAGTATGACGGTATTTCTGTTAAAAAATCATTCGCTATAAAACAGTAAGGTCCATGATTAAATCGTGAGTCTTATTTTTAGTATGGCAAAAAGGGTATATCGTTAAATTATCACACGGAATATATGAAGGTCATACAACGTAGGTACTTAGGACATAAAACGACCATAAAAACTAAATTAGATACTAACTTTAACAAGCACCATATTCATAAAATTCGTATATAAAATATTCAAATTAAAGGATGTATAAAATACTGTGGAAGGTACATTACTTGAGAACTAAGTATTGCTTAAATAATTTAGAGGGTACCATATTTTTGTATTTAGACAAAAAAATAAAGCGTCGACCGTACTTTATTTTCAATGTTATTTATGAACAAAGATTCAGTAATTTACACGATAATATGCCAGCATCCTCTTACGTTTGAGAAAAGTACAAAAAAAGCGACAAACGAAATTTCGTCTCCCCCTCAATAAAGACCCACGCACAGCAATAAAACAATGAAAGCTAAAACAAAAGTAGCCGAACAGATAAACAGCAAGAATCACAGTTGAGAAAACAAAAGTGCAAAAAAGCTCAGGAAAAGCTTTCGACAAAGTCGAGTGAGCCACTCGGAGCCACTCCGTCGGAAATCTAATTTTCTCCTTGGACCCCGCAATCCTCTCAGTGTTATAACATCATAAAATTTCATACAGCGCCCACAATTTTAGCACTTATGCATATTAAAGAGAGATTCTAAAATGGAGTGCCGCAAGGAGCGGTGCGGGGGCCGCTCTTTACGCTTCTGGTCTTTAATCTGCCGCAATCTGCTTATCTTGGTGGAGGGTGGCAAGGGGGGGACGCAGACATCTTTAATAGCTCATTCGGGGCTCTATGCAAATAATTTTAGAGGGGTGGTTCGAAGGGGGATCATACGGGCTTTGTCTGGGCTAACGAACCGGGACAGAGTCTGCGGAACAGAAGTGCTGCTAGCTCAAACGGGTTTAGGCTCACGTTTATAAATATTAACCGAGGGTGGTGGGGGGTTGCAAGCGGTTACGCGTAAGTGTTCAGGGGGCGTGTTAGTGTTAAATTTGTTTGAGGCGTGCCGCTTCGGGAACATCCTATTAATGTTGAGTGCGGTACTGAGTGATCAAATTGGATGATGTTAATAAATAATGCTGTGGTTAAATTTAATCGTATCACTGATTTTGTGTATAGACAATATAAATATGAAATGAATTTATGCGAGCATTCGTAGTTACTCCGAGCACAAAGTATGTGGGGTCAGAAATTTTATCGTAAATGTACTTCAGTCTAATTATATGGGAGTCTGTATATTTTATAGGAGAGCTTTTATTCAATTTGCATCTTAAAACTTACGAAACTATTAGCGGTCTCTTTGTTTTGAGATTTCCTTTACCAAAAAGGTTATCTAATTAGCGAATTTGCGAGAACAATAGACTTCAAACCATAAATTATTATGAGTTACCTCCTTAACTTGAAGGAAGGAGGAAGCGACCGCTCGAAGGACGGGCTGAAGCAAAAACATTTTATCTCCTAAGCGTCTTTTTTTCTATTTAATTGTTTTGGATTGTGTATTTTATTTCGGAGGAAATCCCAGTGTTTTTTCGGTGACACATACATGATTATGTATTAATGTATTAGGTGCAAACGTTAGGATATTAGTATTTTTGGAAGGATTGTTGATTACATTTATTGGGGTACCAAACTGTTGCAATAAATTTAACTTGATAAAACGCCTATCAGGTATTAATACATTTTCTAAATGATCGCACAGAAACATTTTTAATTGCTGTCCCTACCTACCTGCTCTAGAGCTCCAAATACATAGTGAACATCATAACGTTCCACTGACTTTATCAACATAACATACACATATATTGGGGCTCTAACCTCCGACAGCTCCTCTCTGTTCTCGATGTCAGTGGACACCTATTTTATATACTTCTACATGTTTTTGTTGTCTACCAAACATAATTTTCTTACTATATTTAAACAATTATATTCCAGGTACGACAACATTAGCCAGTGAATACGCGTACGCGGCTCCCTACTCACAGTACTCGCCCTACGGAGGACCCTACTCGCATTCCGCCGCCACCGGCCTACTGTCCAAGTGGTAAGTTTATTACTACCTATATTTTTAATATATATAGGTAAAGCCTCTTTATTTAAGAGTAAGATCAAGAAATCAGCAAAAACCTAAAGCAATAGATTAAATAAATGAGAAAATCTGTATCGACGCATGAGTGAAAGCCTCGTTAGTTGGAGTCACATTGAAGATCTTTTGAGCAATAACAATATATTTATTTCCAAGGTTTTCACTCTGAGACGGCGTTATGGTTTATGATAAATTAAAATATTAAATTAACTCCCAATTACTTAATTCAACTTTTTCCTGAAAAGCAAACTCCAGAGGACCAATACCAATCAATAAAGCACAAAGGTGCTAAAACACTTCCCTGAGGTACGCCCTCTAAAAACTGACCGTTAAACCTCTCTAAGTGATAAACGGTTCAGATTTATATCCAACACATCGCCATTTGTTACTCAGAGGCTGCTAAACGACCAACGGTTTAAAACCTTTTAAATTCGACGAACTGTTAATATATGTGTGGCTTGTCGAAGGATTCTGTTAATTCGTTGGTATTTTAAATTGTTGTTTTTGTGGAAAAAACATGTAAAGCAAAAAGACAAACTGACGGGCTTCAGATGAACTGCCGATAAAAATGCTCAGAAGGCTCGGAATTGTGAAAGCTATGAATAGAAAACTATTAAGAGTATTTTAAAATATCATTACGAAACGGTTTATTTTATATTTTGAGCTATATAAACCCGGTAATGTATTGTAAACTGGTAAAAATTAAACTGTCTCAATTGCGATAACAAGTAATACGTAATATTTATTGTTAATAAGAATTATCTGTTCTAGTTAGGAATATTCTTAGTAAGAATCTATCAATATCACTATTATTAGATTTCTAACAAGACAACATACACCACAATAAATATAAAATCACCCGGATATTTCAATATCAACAAAAGTATTCAAAACACCAATAACCCTCAAATCCCTCAGAAATTCACTGACAATCCGACAATTGGAATACAAAGAATCACTCTCACAATACTGTTTTGATTCTACCATCAAATTAGATACAAAATCCCAATCCCATAGGTGCTACATCAAAGCTACTGTACCATACCAACTTATTTCAACATCAATAAACAACATTTCTACACAAATATCATCTTTATGACCTTCATCTTAAAGCTCATGATTCATTTTGCGATCAGCAATATCAACGTGGTTTTTCTCTATAGGGTCGGATGTGTTTCAAATTCTATATGGATTCGCATATTGTCGGCCTAAAGATGTGTTTTGTGTATCTTATGATGATAATGGGAAAAGGAATATGAATATTTTGGTTTTTGGTTTTTGGTTTTTGATTTACTTTAATCTTTTACCTTTTTTTTGTTGAAATTGAAGAGAAACAATAATTTAGAGCACAAATTAATAACATTACAATTTATGTAAGACAAGTTATTCAGCGACATTCTATGGAAACTACTCCATACATCCTCATAAAAAGTACCCTAATACACACGTTGTCAAACATAGAAAATATTTTACAATGGCTGCCGAAATGAGCGCGTTTAAGCAAACAAACAAACCCTTTTTCCTTATAATAGTAGCATGTGTTTACAATTTATTACAAATACATTATCTTTATTATGTTAATTTACCTGTATATTAATTCCAAGCATTTTTTTGTAATTTAGACAAACTTGTCTGACTAATATCCCAAAAAATTAAACAAAATTACAATTTCAAAAACACCCCAATCAAATTAACTGTCATCACTACAAAAAAAAAACATTATTACAACTGAATCAATCGTTTCAAAATGAATCAGGGACACAATAGGGCTGCACTCGCACATTTGTTGTCCCGTCCCTGTATTCGTCCCTTAGGATAGCGACAAAGGGCACAGCGCTGTCCCTTGAGACACGGATAACTTACGGCGCATTAAATTTAAGTGATTCTAGTGAGTGTACTTTTAAAGTTAGGATTGGGGAAATGCTTGTAATGTGGAGAATGTTTAAATGTATTGTTTTTATCGATTCTATTGATTTTATTGTTTGAGTGAATTTAGGTAAAACATGAAATTTAACTATAACGATAATCAAATCATAAATAACCAGCCATATACTGCATTAATCAAATCAGATCTGAAAATGGTTCGGTAGGAGATTCATGATGATTGAGCACCTAAAATTAAGTGACGTTTCAATCAGTAAGATTTTTTGCGATCTTGTAACAGAGGAACAAGAACAATACAGTTATAAGCTCTGTCGTTACAGGAAACAAGACACACACAGTCAAAATAGTGATTTCATTGCTCTTAAAAGTCAATATTAAATTAATCTTATATTTAATGGGTACCCAGATAAAATACATCTTCAAGACGTATTTTCTCAGATACCTAGTCATTTTTATCCACATGTTAACTGTTGAAGACTTGTTAGAATTTTAACATACTTTTTTCCTTTTTGTGATTTTATCTAAGTTTGCTATGGAATTTATAGAAAAAAACTAAAAATAATTTCTTTGTCCCCAGATATCAACGTACGCCGTGCGAGTAGTGGCGATCGGCGGATAACAACGAACAAACATAAGTGATAATCGGACACTAAACTTATATGTATATCGATTGATCATGTGAGAAAATTAGTTTTATTTCTATAGGCAATCTCCTTTGTAGATAAATTAATATATTTGTACAATCCTTTATAATCTTTATTTCCTAAAACCCTAATTTTATTCAGGTCAGTACCGCTATGACATTTGCTTTCTCGAACATTTAAAACAATAATTCATTTATACTCATTATATTTAATTAAATGAAAGTTCAGAGAGCCAAAGTTACTTCACTACGTTAAGATGTAAATAATGTATTTTAATGAAATTGTACTTAATTCATTTAATGTCATTAATAGGATTAAGGTTTATTCTCTTTTTTTACCTCAGCATAGTTACAAAGTAGTGAGTAATTTTGTGTAACATTTAATTTTATAATACTTCCAATTTATGTTTATTTAAGCTGTCCTGTGTGCACAATGGAATGAAGATTTTACATTTAAAATCATTTATTATACATTTAAAATCGTTATCATTTATATAAGTTATCTAATTTATTTCTTTTGTATTGTTATTGAATATATTATTTGCTTCCTATGAAGCGTTTAACAAATTACTTGGCAAGTCAACTGCTTAGTATATTATTTAGAATATTTTTTGAAATTACTATGAGATTATTCGTGTTTTTTTGTACTTTTTATATAAAAAATGGTTAGTTTTAATTATACGTGTATAGCATGTTCAAATTAGCACGCTGTATGCCATAATTATATAAAAATAATAAGTTCAAATAATTGTTTTATTATAAAAGAAATATTAGTTATCAAATCTTATCGTTTCCGTCCATTTATTATTATTATTGATTATTAATTTCTCAGTTGTAATTGAGATTTGTTTAAATGTAAATAATATTTTCTCTTATCCCGGTGAGCATGATTTTAATATTGTTTTAAAACATACGTCATACAGTTTAGAGAAACGCCAAAGACTTAAAAAAATATTGTAACGTCTTTAGTTTACAGCGCAGTAATAATAGTTTAATTTTATATGAAAAACAAGCAATAACTTTTCACCAAAGATACAAAATAGCGGGCCTTTTTCTGATGAAACTTTTAATATAACCCTTTTTTAATTAAAATTATTAAATCATGTTTTTAAACAATGTTTTGTGAAGTTGATTTTAGATTTTAAAATAGTTATTTTTCAATTCTTTATAATTTTGTATAATATTATCTAATTTTTAAATAAATGTATTAGATAAAAGGTCTGAGCTGTATAAAGTATTCTACTCATTTTTGTATAATAATAATAATTTGCATTCTTCCTATTTATTAAATAATTTGGTGTCGCTTATTATTTCTCAAAGCATATCGTAAGTGATCGTTGTGATCGACATAATAATAGATGAATGATAAAAAAACATGGATTTTTCTGTTTAATTTTATAATAATAAAGTATATTTGTAAGGCAAACGCACCAGTACGAAATAAAGCATTATGAGTTTATAAATTGAAACTATTTTATTTTTTCCTTCTTATTACCACGTTGACCACCACTTTTTTAGTAGACGAATGCACCTGATCTCTCTCCGGTGGTGTCGGATTGCCGTCCTATCGGGCTATGAGAGTGAAGGAATAGTGAGTACACCTGTGTCTGCGCAAATGCTTGTGCACTATAATATGTCCTGCGCAGTTGGCTGATCTCCTTATTATTGTAGGTATTCAAACTTCTGGTATTCTTGAAAGCCTTTATTAATAGTTAAAGAAATACAATCACATTTTGTTAGGAATTATAACATTGTTCTCACTAGTTTTTACATCATGACAATTCACACCACAGTCATTCTTTTTCATAGACTAACAACCCTACATTTTTTAAATGTCATAGACTATAAATTCCTAACACCTTCTCCTATTTTTAATATATGAACATAAATTAAAAATACCTTATAATTACTTCAGAAACACATCAGTTTTCAAAACATTAACTTAAACAAGTTTTCAAAACATTAACTTAAACACTTCTAATTATAACTCTCAATTTACACAACAACTTTATCGCAATGAAATTTAAATTTTTCTTTATATAGTGGTTTCGTCAACATATCCGCTATCTGATAATTTGTAGGACAATATATAACATCTAAATATCCTTTCTTATAATTTTCGTGTATAAAATAAAATCTCACATCTATATGTTTAGATCTCTTGCTGAATGAACCTGTTTTAATCAATTGGATAGCACTCTGGTTATCAATATTCAAACTAATCTTAATACTGCTACCAATTAATTCACTTATAAAAGTCTTTAAGTATAAACACTCTTTAACGCAATCTGCTGCTGCTATATATTCCGCTTCAGTTGACGATAGACTTACTATCGGCTGTCTTTTGGAGCACCAAGCTATAGGTCCACCTGCCAACATTATTATGAACCCTGTTGTACTTCGTCTGGTCTCTGTACAACCTGCATAATCTGAGTCACAATATGCATGCAATCTTGTAATATCTTTCCCAGCATTATACAAAATCCCTTTATCTCTCGTTCCATTCAAGTACTTCAACACCTTCTTTACTGCTAATATGTCTTGCCTTGATGGATTTTCTACCTTTTTACTTGCTTCATTCACAGCTTGACTGATATCTGGTCTTGACCTGGTTGACAAATACAATAATCCACCAACTAGTTCTCTGTATGGGAAATTTGACGTAGCCACCTTAGATTCATTTTCCTTTCCCACAATGCATGGAGTATCTGCAGCTTTGGAATCATACATATTATATTTTCTAAGTAATTTTTCTGTATAATTCTGCTGATGCAACAAGATGCCTTGTTCTGATCTTTTTATTTCAAAACCTATATAGTTTTGAGGTTGTTCATATGTTTTTAAGATAAATTCTTTTTCCAATTGATGCAAGATCTGTAATAACTTTTCCTTGTCTTTTGATATGGCCAAACCGTCATCAACATATATAGCCAATATTATAGTTTTGTCTTCATTAAAAAACACACACTGATCCGACTTTGAAGCTCTCAGTCCAAGTTTCCTTAAAGTTTCTGTAAATCTTTTATTCCATGTCATTGGTGCCTGTTTTAGCCCATATAGTCCTTTCTTTAAATGACAAATTTTATTAGGCTGTCTTTCATATCCTTCAGGAATATACATAAATATGTCTTCCTTTAACTCGCCATACAAAAATGCTGTTTTCACATCAAAAGTTATCATTTCATATTCCTTTGAAGCAGCAATTGCTATTAATGATTTTATTGCTGATTGACTTACTACTGGACTATATATTTCTTGATAGTCAATGCTTTGCTGTTCGAAGCCTCTTGCTACAAGTCTTGCTTTGTAAGTACCATTTTCTTTTATACAAAATACCCATTTACTTGACAATATCTTGTGTCCTTTTGCTCTTCCTACATCAACTATTTCCCATGTATTGTTACTTTCCAATGATTCCTTCTCCGAATTTATGGCCTTCTCCCAATTATTCTTTTCAGCAGACTTCATGACTTCATCATACGTAAGTAATACATAATCTTGCAGGTAAGCTGGTTTTTTCCGTTGTCGTTTTGTATTTATAGTTTCTATAGTTTCTATCTCTGCAGTATTACTTTCTTTATTTTCATCATTTTCTACTTCATCAATAATATCTGGGATGTTATCTTCTATTACATTACTTTGTTGTTCTAACTCTTCTATTTCATAATAACTGTCATCACTTTCTTCTTCTTGATTTATTTCTTCTTCATTATTACCTGGTATTATTTCTGTTATCACCGAACTTCCTGTTTCTTCATATTTTTCTCCAATTTTCTTATTATTATTAATTATAACAATATCCCTTGCTATTTCAATTCTTCTTTCTTCTTTATTCCACAATCTATATCCATTATTAGTATATCCAATCATGATTAACTTTTTGCTTCTTGGATCTAGTTTCTTAATATTCGAATGTAATTGTTTAGCATATACTATTGAACCAAACTTGCATATATTAGATATATTAGGCCTTTTACCATGCCACATCTCATAAGGTGTCTTATTCTTCAAAGATTCACTTGGTAATCTATTTATAATATAAGTAGAACAGTATACAGCTTCACCCCACATTTCTTTATCTAACCCTGAATCAAATAGTAATGCTCTGGTTTTATCTAATAATGTTCGATTTAGTCTTTCTGCTTTACCATTTAGTTGTGGTGAGTATGGTACTGTATAATCTAGTTTTATTCCCTTTTCAGTACACCATTTTTTAAAATCATTGCTTGTGTATTCACCTCCATTATCGCATCTTATGGTAGATACCTTTTCTGTTCTCTCTCTTTCTGTTTCTTCTATATAATGTTTTAAATTTTCTTTAACTTCATTTTTATATTTAAGCAAGTATATTTTTGTAAAATGAGTATAATCATCCATGACGGTTAAAACATAACTATAGCCATCATACGTTTTGTTTTCGAACGGTCCACATACATCAGTATGTAATAATTGAAGTGGTCTACTGGCTCTGTTTCTTACTGTGTTAAATGGAAGTCTTGTTTGTTTAGCTTGTGTACAGATTTCACATTCGTCTATTTGCCTTAATCCATTTATTTTTATTCCATCTGCCACATCTGGTAATATATCTAGTATTTTCTTTCCTGGATGTCCAAGTCTTTGATGCCATTCTAAGGCAGTGCCATTTTCTTTCATTAACAGTGTTTTTTCTTGCATATTATTATCATCCAAATTAATTTTATATAAACCGTTTTCTTTTTTTCCTGTTAATATTAATTCTGACTCCTTATATATTTTTACATTATCTTTGGTAAATATAACCACTCCTTGATTGTTTGTAACTGCATTAACCGATAATAAATTTTGTGATAAGTCAGGAACAAGCAGGGTATTATTAAGAGTACATTTTTTTCCAATGACTTTACCAGTCCCTTTCACCTCTATTGTTTCTTCATTTGCAGTCAAAACAGATGATGGTTTGCATTCAAAAAATTTTAGTATGTCTACATTTTTGGTCATGTGTGCAGTACACCCAGAGTCTACAACAAATTCTTTCAGTTTTGGTTCTTGAATTTCACCGTTTGTAAAAAATGCCTTTTCTATTCTTTTGTTACTTTTTTCTTCATTCTCATTCTTATTCTTATTTTTGAAAAAACAATTTTCTTCTCTGTGATTAATTTTTTTACAGATTGAGCACTGTTTATTTTTAAACTTACAGTCTTTATCTTCATGGTTGTCCCTTTTGCAGATACTACAGGCTCTACAGTCTTTCTTCATGTGCCCTGTTTTGTTACATTTGAAACATTTTATTGCATTAAACTTTTTCTTTGATGTAGATGAAGATGTAGCTTGAAATGCTAGCTGCTTGTCACTTTCTTTTGCTTTCAACATTCGATTTTCTTCAGCCAGAAGTCTGTTTGTTAAATTTTGAAGGGTTTTCTTATCGTCTGCCATGCATTCCCAAGAAGTTATAAAATAGTTTAAATTATTTGGTAAACAGCTTAGTATTTTGGATATGACCATTTCATCATCTATTTTTGTTCCTAGCTGATTTATACGAAATTGTAAATTTTCTATTTCACTTATTAATTGGGAAAGCGATTGACTCTCTTGTTTCTTATATGTGAAAAACTCTTGTAATAATGCATCTTTGTTTCTTTGCTCAGAACCTTCGAATATTTCACATAATTTTACGTACATTTCACGTGCACTGTTACAATTAATTATGTGACCTTTTAGTTTCTTATCAATACTGCTTATGATAATTCTTTGCACCTGAGCATCTTTGATACTGAAGTCACTTTTCTTGTCATCTTCTTTTGTTTGTGCAATTGTTTTTGCAAGATTTGCCGCTTTTAAGTGTATATTGAATTCAAATTTCCACAATAAAAATGTTTCCGCATCTTTTAATTTTTCTATCTGTATTATCTCAGGTTTTTCCATTTTTTAGTTTTTCACCGTTTTTTATTTTCTTCCTTGTTATTACTGTTTTTTAGTTTTTTTTTTTCACTTGTTTTTTATGTTGGGTTTTTCATTACCCAATCCCGGTTTTTAATTTTTTCTTCTCGGGCGTTCTGGGCCCATAACCTATTGTAGGTATTCAAACTTCTGGTATTCTTGAAAGCCTTTATTAATAGTTAAAGAAATACAATCACATTTTGTTAGGAATTATAACATTGTTCTCACTAGTTTTTACATCATGACAATTCACACCACAGTCATTCTTTTTCATAGACTAACAACCCTACATTTTTTAAATGTCATAGACTATAAATTCCTAACACTTATATGAGAACAGCCACCGTGGCCGATAATCGGCTAGGAGGACATCATCAGTAGAGTACTTACATACTTCCTTCGAGGAAAGTGAAGTGAAACCGTGGGCAGAAGATAATTAATTTTATAAGTAAAACAGTGATAATACTTACTTTGAGGTCACTAAATCGTTTCTAATTCTTGTTAGCCAAAAAGCCTATATAGCCTATATAGGCTTTTTGGCTATAATTTGGAAGTAGTTCTTTCAGATGGTCTAGTCTACCATGTCCTTGCACGAAATTATTCATCAAAGACAAAAAAGGTTTAGTTTTTTTTTTTTTATAATAAAAATATTGGCCGTCAATACAACCAACCTTCTCTTCAAAAAGCAAAAAGCAAGAAACATCAAAATGACATTTTTTTGCTGAAATGGACAAAACGTCACGAAGAAAAAAAATTAACAGAATCAAAATCCCAAAGTGTGATACAGGTCATAACGAAAACAACCACTGAATAAATACCCAAAATGTAACTAGAAACACCCACTTCTATAAGAAAGCAAAATTAAAAATCTTTACAAGTTCTATAATTTCAAGGCCTAATAACTTGATTTTTTTTTAATGTCTCCTAAAAAGAAGAAGAAGGCTAAGGACGAATGTGAACCGGATCCCCCCCTGCCCCGCTGCAAACCCCCTCCAGACATATGTAAGGAATCTGGCCTAACTCCTGCTGAAAACGCCATGTGTGCTGAAAGAAAGAGAAACGCTCTCAAGACACCACCGCCGACTATAAAGAAACTTTGTCCCAAAAAGAATAAAAATCCATCTTCAGCACAACCCGAAAATCCTCCTTGCTAAGAAATTAAAGATCTATTCACAGAAGAAAACAATAATATTGAAACTTTTGATGTACGCGATACAGATCAATATTACCTTTGTCAATATCAAGGAGATGTGGGGGATTTGGTACGACTTAATACTGGACGTAGTAAATTCGATGTCAAGTTTGGCGAGAAAATTGAAGGAGTGCCTGAGCTTAAAGTTCTTACAAAACAGGCTGTGGACGAGAAGGAAACAGTTGCAGATCCTTTATTACCCACAGCCTTGGAACAATTGAAAAGTAAAGATGTCAACCTCTCGAATGTTGAATGTTTTCGTACTGATCACAATTTTTAAACTGTCTCTGACTAGACATTTGCTTTTATACGTAACCTTGAGTATAATCGAAGCATTTGGGTCTAACAGACGAAACAATAATGTTACTTCCATCGATAATGCAAACCAAGATATACTACTAAGACATAATGTATCCAGCTCAACGATTTTCTACCAGCTCGTTTTATTAATGATCTTATCATTCTTTAAATTAGGATTGTATCTCAACACTAAATTCTGTGTTTCTTAAAATGTTAATATTTTAACACTCAAATACAATTCTATTTAGCTACCATTCTTTGTTGTTTCATTTTATGTTTATCTCATATATAACTTTGTCTACACTAAGATTAAGTTTTGTGGAGCAATTCAGACGTTTTGTAGTTTCTTTTGCGGTTACGCACTCGTACACTAAGGCTAAAAACTCACGGAGCGATTTTGAACCGTGCCCGCCGCGGTGGCGGAACTGCGTTTTTATTTCCAAACTCACGAGACCGGTTATTTGCGCGGTTACACAGCCGTCGCGGTTGAGATTATCGCCCGCAAACGTGGCGGGCGATGATCGCAAGACGCAAGGCGTGCAGCCTCTGCGCCACTGCGATCGCCGGCCAATCGACCGCGGAGCGTGCGGGCGCAACCCGCCGAGGCTGCGGGTGACCGCGGCCCGCGCGATTCTACTAGTTGCCCGCCGGTGCAGCGGGACCCGCAAACAAACGCGCAGACTGCGGGCGTAAAACGCGTCGTGAAATGTGCTTTAATTTTTTACATGTATATCTGCATTCTACAGAAGCTACGGGCCCGCAGCCGCGGCGGTCGCGGGTGAAAATCGCTTCGTGAGTTCTTAGCCTGAATATCACAGAATTAGGTCTGAACATCATTTCGGAGGGCACTACAAACTGGTGGGCCCCGGCTATCAGTCAGTAGCTGATAACAAGCTTTACCAAAGGGTACGATTGCTGAGGTTACAGGCTTGAGGTCAGATAGACAATCAATCCTTATAAAAACACCGGGACTCAGCTGCCTCCGGTTGATAGTTGGGAAGCAGATGATTCTACATTGGTCACAAGTGTAAGGTTAACGTTTAGTAAAAGTTCTTAACTGCGGCATTGATGTCCTTGTGATAGATTTTTTAAATAAGTATCTATAAAATCCACGCAAAAAAGAAATCCTTTATTAAAACCTCAAAACATAAAACACCAGTAAATAAAACTCTTTACTTCAACCAAAGCCAAATACCATTTACCATTTAAAACATAAGAAGAAAAATTCTGTCAAGACCACAAGATCATCTGTCACAAAAACAATGGTTACAAATTCAACGTAAAAACCGAAGATTTTATCAAAACCAGACAGAATGTAATTCTCCACCAAAAAATTCAAAACTACATCAGCCCAGGACTTCAAGAAACAATCTACAGTAACTTTCATAATGGATGGGAAAAAAGCAAGGGATCCGCGGTGTCCTCCGAAGAAGAACACAAAATGCCCGCCTGGTGAAATTAATCCGTGCACACTTATTCCAGAGCCTACTACTAGGTCTAAGAAAAAGGGTGCACCATTAAATTGTGATACTGAAGAAGAAGAGCAATGTGATCCCCCAGGACCGGATCCAGCTGATGCGAAAGCACAGCTTAAAAAGCAACACGAGGAAGCCTGTCAAGCGCCCAAAACTAAAACTTGCGGTGAAACTAATAAGAAGAAGACCAAAAGACCATGTTAGACTCTGTGGAAATTAAGACTGATTGCAAAGAACACTGCCGAACAGATTACTTCTTTTATACAACCAAACTGTTAATTTGAACCGACAGAATTAAATAAAATTAAATGAACTCATTTCTTTATTTTTTATTTCCTTTTAAGAATGCTTTAGCATAATTTGATACTCCACTATAATAAACTGGATCTGTGTTTCGGATGGCACCTTAAACTGTAGGTCCCGGCTGTCATTGAACATCCTTGGCAGTCGTAACGGGTAGTCAGAAGCCAGTAATTCTGATGCCAGTCTAACCAAAGGGTATCGGGTTGCCCGGGTACTGGGTTGAGAAGGTCAGATTGTCAGTCGCTTCTTGTAAAGCGCGTGGTACTCAGCTGAATCCGATTAGACTGGAAGCCGACCCCAACATGGTTGGGAAAAAGCCTCGGAGGATGATGGATATAATAAACTGGATACACTATACTGGCTTTAAATGAGAACAGTCCTCGTGTCAGATAATTGAGCACCAAGATGCTGTTTTCATAGGTATTCTAGTTTCGACCTGACATGGTCTGAACTATTCGTAACTTCTTTCTTCTATTTTAACACCTTACACAAACTCGGTTAACCCCATGGTAAGCTATTTTTTAGCTTGTGTTATGGGTGCTATCCTGACTGATAAAACTACATGTACTTTTAACATTTATATACACAATATCATCATCATCAGAATATCGCAGTCCACTGCTGGACAGGCCTCTCCAAATGCTCGCCACTGAGATCGATTTTCGGCTTCTCGCATCCAGCTCCTGCCAGCCGTCTTGCGCAAGTCATCACTCCACCGTGCCTGAGGACATCCTACACTACGTTTGCCGAGGCGTGGTTTCCATCTAGAACTCGTATATACACATAAAAAACATTAAATACATATAAATGTTATGAGTAGTTATAAATATATGGCTGTGTTAGCCAAGAAACATATTCATCTCAAAAATGTTGATCATACCGGGAATTAATCAGGGTACCACACCCGCCTCCACTATATTTGTGGTTTGGGCCTCCACATAGCGTAGACTGTGACACGTGGGTCCGAATAATAATTTACTTTAAACTTCAAATCACCTTTGGTCTTCCAGAACTTTTTTCTAAGATAGATATCATCAAATGAATACCAAGTAGTGTACGGCGGAAGTGGTCATCCGTCTTTTTCTGATTAAAACCAAATATGTCTTGTTCTAGAGCCCTTGTTGTAATACTCGCTTCAACTTTTTTTAAGAAAATCATAACACCTTCCACAGCGGCAGTAACTCTTTCAAACAAACCCGAAGCCATTTTCCAGCAGCCTGAAAAAGGCGTATGCCTCTATGGATAAAACTTGCGTATGCAAGTTTTATCTATTTATATTATGCTGAACACATGCTGAATGATTAAACCTCATCAATAGAATAAACCTTTTTTTAGAGCCAACTTCGTATGTTTTTATTTTTTTATTAATTATCAACCAGTCATTTAAAATACAATACATTCTTCTTGGTACACACGTAAGAACAATAGATATCAATTCATCCAACTGTCACAAAATTGCAATTCAATGCCATGAAAAGATGGCATGAAAATCCAATATAAATAAATAACAAAACAATAGCATCTACCCGCTGAACTCTATCAAAATGTAAGTCTTTCAATAACACATAAATCCCCCCTATAATTACAAATATTATGCATCCCGAAAAATTGGGATTCGAAGACTGTGACCTTAATTCAATTTTCAAAGCTATCGACAAAGACACCCAGACCATCGAAGCCAACTCCGTCAAAAGTTCAGAGAGTTCAGTAAAGTCATATAAATTACCCCTGCCGAGAGAACTAGAGAAACCTGAAGATGGTACTATTAAGGTATTCTCGTTTTGTCAGGTAATACAGGATCCTGATTGCCCGAAACTCGTTACAATTGTCAGAGAATCTGTCACTGAAGAGGTTCACAAACACAACGAATCACCGAATAGTGACGCTGTCTCAAACAGGTACAGGTATTGCAAAGAAGTTATAAAGCCTTATCTAAAAGATTACCCACCAGATTGCCCTGATTCTGGAGAACTACTCTTAAGGGATGCAATAATAACTGCTAATGAGGAGTTCCCCGAGTACCCACCCTGTTACGAAGTCCCTGTAAATGAATCTGACATACAACCGGAGCACAAAACAAAACAAGAAGGAAAGTATATACCACCCATTCAATCAAAAAAATCGGATAAACCTCTCTGTCCTCCTGTCCAACCTCCTGCCTGTATTCAACCAAAGCCAGATTTAGATTGTACTAAAAAGACATCCCATAAGGATTTAAAGCCCAAACAATCAAAAAAGGATCTAATTCCTGCTAAAAAGTCTAATACTTCAAAACAATCTAGTACTTCCAAAAAATCTAATACTTCAAAAAAATCTAGTACTTCAAAAAAATCTGATCATAAGAGCACGAAGATAGCCGATTGTGTAGCTGAAAAAGCTGCTTTGAGGAAAGCCGAAAAATGCTTAGCCGAAAAAGCCTTAGCTGCTAAGTGTTGTGAGAAAAAACTAGCACAAAAGGAATGTACTTGTCCAGCCAAAAAATCCGATAAAGATCTTAGTAAAAAATGTGAAAAGAAATCTAGTAAAGATTCATGTAAAAAAAAGTCTGACAAGGATTTATGTTTGAAACCATCTGATAAAAATATAGCTAAGCAGGGATGTACTTGTGATAAAAACTCCGACAAAGACAAACCGCATCTTATACTCTGCCCAGGTCAAAAAGTTCCCAAAATTTGCATAGAGATTACTGATCCAAAATGTTGTCCAGAAATCCCACAGCCAGCATTCTGTGAAGACATTGAAGAATCAGCCGGCTGCGACGATAAAAAATATAGCAAAGGTCACGAAGACAAACGGAGACATCAAGACGAAGCCTGTCAAGAGGATTTATTTCCACCAGAAAATTGCGCCCCCGAAGTCGTAGAAGAGTGTAATTGTGGAGGAAGTCCAAAAGACGACGATTGTCCAGAAAAACCAGGAAAGGAAAAATCTTCAAAATCAAATCCAAAGGCCTCCTGGCCCCCGAGCATAGGAAAAAAAGATCATACTAACAAAAAAGACGGCTCGCCTGAGAAGAAAGACTGCCTTGGTTGCCTTTTAGAGTCTTTACGTCGTATATCATCTGACGCAGAATCGTGCAAACGTAAGGCCGAAAAGTGTGCCGAATTAAAAAAGAAGTTATCATCTGAAAAAAAACCGTGTCCTCCACCCACAAAACCTCCAAGCAAACCACCCGATTCTCCTAAGCGCAAAATGGGAGACTGTCCATCAGAGAACCCACCCTTAAATTGTAAGCCCAAGGCTAAAGCTCCATGTCCTAGCACCCCCATCGATGTGTGTTCCCCCAAAGAACGCAAGTCATCGCAAAAAGGTGGTTCGAAAGTCGGTGAGGAAAGAAGCAAAAAGGGAGCAGGCGGAAGCACTAGCGCGCGTAAAGTTGATGAATCGGTCAAAGGCAATCTAGTTCAAGTTCAAGCCGAAGAAAGACAATTAGGTTCATGTACGTGTACTACAAATGCCGAAGTTAAATCAGCTATAGACGCACATCACAAGACTTTGGCTACCCTTAAATGCGCTATGGAAGACTTCATGTGTAAGATGTATAGAACCACACAGGAGGCCGTGACAGTAATCACCACTGAAAGTGCCAAGCAGCTGCAAAAGATAAAGAAATCCGCTTCCAAATCGTCTGATGAGTGCAGACCACCGAAGAAAGTATGCGATACCCGTAGCAAGAATAACTTGAGAAGATTTAGTATAGTGAACATAGATAACCCAAACCCAGACACGTTAAAGAAATTGCCTGATTGCGTACCCCCGGTCGGCCATGACAGGGGTCCTTTGAAATACTTTGACGCAGTAGTTTCTAAAGTAGATTCTGCAGCATCAATGATAAGTGATACACTTGCCTTTGACATGCCAAAACCTTTGAAGCCAAGAACATTTAACGACTGTAGTTCTGAGTATGACGTACCCAATACTACTAGGCCTTATCCATCAGATATCACGAACGTTTTGGAGTCTGAAGGCACATCAAGCATGTTCGCATCATGGAGAGACAAGCTTTGGGCTATGTTCATTGAGGATGAAAATAAGCCAGAAGTCGAGATTGCATCCAAACAATCAGGATCGATAACATCGGAAAGTGATGAAGATCTTTTACATAAGTTGATTGATTAAAATTAATAAGTGAATACCTAATGTTTTTGTTTTTATTATGTTTATTTGGGAAACTATTACCACATTGCCTATCACGATGGCGTTGAGCCGATGGCAATATAGACTTTTTGAGATGTTATGGGTAAGTATTGTCTAGTGTGACAGTGGCTAATTTCTGACCACCTTACTTCAATTACGATAACCGATCCATCAGTTACTGTGCAATTGAAGATTGAATTTTGACATTAGCTCCATATAAATAATGTCGAATGTCAACATTGACATATATTCTAGCGATAGACAAGAACATCCATACAAATAATTTACCCGCTAGGTATGTCGTCTGTTGACATTTCGTTGACGTATTGTGACATGTAGTCATCCTCATTGATGTTAATTGCAGAAGTGTCGCTCGTATTTTGCCTACATTTTTCATTACTCAAAAAGTTTATATCTAAGTGAATTCAAAATCATGTAATATATCAAAAAGTTTATTTATATCTAATTGAATGCAAAATCATGTAATATATTAAAACCAGGAACTAATTTTTAGGGTTTTTAATATTAATTACGATGTTTTTTTTCTTAAGAGGGCTATCACAAATTTTCGCGAATTTAATTATTTTTTCTTGAAAGTAAGAACATACCATGACAAAGTGAAGTCTGTTTTCATTGATATTTTACCTACTGCTAGTTTTATGGCACATCTGTTTCTGCACGATTTTCTTAATCCATAATTCAAGATGGCGGGCGGGAACAAATTAAAGCATATTTGTAAAATTGAATTGTAAATGAAAAGTATGATATACAAGCGTTGTAATAGCATGAACAGCGTGTAATTTTACTAACTTGACTCTCGAATAGTTTATATGTGTAAGTTTATACCTTGATATGTATTTTCTATTTTATAATTGTAGTTTCATAGACATCCATCTGACGCAGGTGTCAAAATCGCTCTGATTTGCCATTTTGGGCACTGCATAGTCTGCAGTGCAGTTCAGTGTGGTAAGCTTTTTGTTCGGAACGTTCTATCTAGTACGTATATAGTACATATATATCGATGAATGTCAATCTTTATCCGAAAACAACATATGGATCGGTTATTGTAATCCGGCAGTGAGTCGAAGGTTCACACAGCCACTAATGGCGCATCCACACATGCCCGGCGGCATTTGCCGCATCTCAGCCGCGGCACGCGCGGCTTTTGGTTACCGGCGGCAGTTTGCTTGCGGCTTCGATACGGAGTGGTAGTGCTGTCGTATAATTTCATAGAAGTAAATAACGAAATGACAGAATTTAACTGGGATGATAGTGCAGTACTTTTATTAATAGAAAAGTGTCAAGAAACAGCGTACCAAGTGAAAAATAAGAGTCTCCTGTAGCCAGGTATCTCAAAATAATTGCTAGTCGATCGGAAGCTGACACAGCATTTCTCCAGCGGGTGTCAGTTTTTGATATCATGGGTCCAGTTTCAGTAATATTTCAAATTCTTCACTAGAGATCCTTAGAAAAGTGTTAAATTTCGAACGAATATTTCTTCGGTTTATGTCATCCTTTCTAAAATCTTCAAGTATCAGGGACACATTAGGCCTATTTCGTAGACTTGGTCTGACCCAATATCTTCGTTTGATTTTGCGGTTCTTTTTACGAATAATAACATACAATACTACACTTGCGATACACGCAACTATATCATAGTCCAACATCTTTCAATCCTACGTACACGACTAACTTCGACGAAAGTCACAACACTACTGCGAAAATTGCAACCGCATCTGCAGGCCGCCGGTAACCGCCGGTAAAGCCGGCGGCCTGCATTCAGCGGCAAGGCGGTCTGAAACCCGGCGGCATAAGCCGGCGGCATGTGTGGATGCACCATTACAAAGGAATCCAGAATTTGCCAGAGCCATTTATAGTCAGGCCCAAAACTAGCGAAAACTTTTTTCCGCGGTTTCGCCTGAGTACCGTGGGAACTACCCGTACCGGGATAAATTATGGCCATGTTAATCGGGAATAGTCTTCACTAATGATAATAAATGAAAACTTTGAAAAACTTATTTGTAATCATGAGCAGAATCACAAATGTACTAGAATATTACCAGTCACCCTATATATCGATGCCCTGTACTGTAAAATAATTGTGAAATTAGACCTTCTTGAGACTAAACAACTAACCTTTTTGGTGCGTAACAGAATACAATGAACATCAATACTGGCCAAATTATTCTATGCTTCAATCCTCAATACTTTTTATAACACAAACAATATAAAGAAAACGCATGAAGTCCGCCAGTCTACCAGTCTACTACTAAATAAACGCGAAAAACGAACAAAAATGACTTCAAAAATTTAAACACAGCATGTCTAATCACGAGAACTGTGGAAACTGCAGAAGGAAGAGTAAATGTCTGCCATGCGTGAAGCCTTACTCCCAGGATTCGCTTTGTGAGGAGAAGCATCAAGTCGTCCACAATTGCATGGGCGCGAACCAAACGGCTTGCCAATGCACCGCTGAGAACCCTTGCTGCAAAAAAACAGAAAACAAATACAATCACAGGAAGTCGCATAACCACTAAACTTGACAAGCTTGAGAATATTAGGAAAATAATTTGCAATTTTAAAATATCATTTTAATCAAGTAAGTTTCTCATTCCACCATTTTCTTCTTTTTACTCTGTTCCAATGGTATTTGGGGAATTAATTCATTTTTCTCGTGGTTTTCCTCTGCCTTTGTAGCATGTATTTTACACCCTCTTATAACATGATCAAGCCACGACAAGTACTGACCTCTCGTTTATCTGTCACATGCTCTTACTTAAAGGCCCCTTCTGATATACTCATTTCTCACTTTTTCAGTTACACTACTCATCCACAACATAATACCATGATCGTCTGTATGTACCTAACAAGGGTGTTTATTATCAAATAATTTGCTTGTCTTTACAGACGCAAATCCAATGGGGGATGCTGTACACGTGAAGGTCTGTGAGGGGGCGCCATACGATGAGGAGGAGGATGACGATCCCCCACATCCCTGTGATGACCCCCCTCGTCCCTGCAATCCATTCAAAGTGGAAGGGGACTGTCCATTTCCTTACCTCTGTTTTGAAAGGTTAAAGAATCCATCTATAGGTAGTAAGTATTTTCAAATCAACTAGGTTGGCATGGATGCCGTCGCGTTTATTACTAATATTATAAGTTTTTTCTTTCTATAGTTCCTTTCAAAACAGCAGTTTTCTATAAAAAAGATTGTTTTCCAGCAAAGTGCCTGGGAGTCCCGTTCATGCATGCAAAAATTTGTGGTAAAAAGGGCAAACCTACTGCTCCGAAGAAAACAGTGAAGGAAGGTCATCATCCTTGTGACCCTCTGCCTCCATGCAGCACGATGAAAAAGATGAGAACATGTCGGGAACCGGCACTATGCTTCCACAGGATCAAGAACCCTGAATGGCCGAAGAAACCAATTACGTCGGACTGCAATCCAGATTTATAGAATATATTAAAATTATAAAATGTCATGAAATAATAATAATAATATGTTTGGTGGATGTTTTGTTTCATTGATCGTCATTACACTTGTCTGTCTTTTGGGTTACCCAAAGTTGATTCTACATACTCCAAACCTGTAAAGGTGGATCTAGACAATACGAGCTTGGGGCTAAGGGCCGAGTCACCGGAATGGTAGCGGCTAGCAGCGACGCGGCAAGCTCTCAGTGTAAAATATTATTTTAAAGTACATACTTAAAAGACCAGTATCGCTCGAAAAGCTTGAAAAGTCGCGAGGAAACCTGCGACTTGTGGTGTTTCTACTTGCAGCTGCCAGCGGCCACGCAAGGCCGCTGGTGGCATCGCTAGCGGCTGTGCGGACCTCACAGGTGATATCTCTGTTAGAAACTCTTTTCTCGGTAGTATATCTGGCAATTTTTATATCTATTCCCACATGACATCTGCTAGATTTTCTAAAAAAAAAAATCACGTGTCCAAACGTCACTGCAACACCGACCGTCCGACGGACAACACACCGCCAGCAAAATAGAATTTCCATAGCCCAGACCAACAATGGGTCAAATCTTCATGAGAAAATGTCATCCGGACCCAGGAGACCCACCACCACCACCACCACCACCGCCTATCCCGCCGCAAACACCATGTGAAGTACAAAAACTCGCGCAGTTGAAAGCTAAGAAGGCAAAATTGAAGAAATGTGTACCAATCTGCAAACCACCACCACCACCACCAAAAGCCAAACCCTGCGAAGACCAGGGCTGTCTCTGCATCGAGCGAGTGAAACACCCATTCTACCCAAACCCCTGCGAACTTAACCAACAGATTAAGTGCGTTGTCGAAAGAGTCCTTCCTGGAAGACCTCGATGTGTGTACTTTAATGAAAAAGGGATAGACCACAATCCTGTGGGTGTTCCATGTAGACGAGACCCTCCACCTGCATCAGCACCACCCCGTCCGCTTACCACTTGTGAACAACAAAAGAAGATCAGAGAAGCATACCTAGCTAGATACCGAAAAAATAGGGAATGGTAACATGGTCAATAACTATCTGAAATCAGCAACCACATAGTTACAGTCATTTGCAGTCGAACAAAATATAAGTTTTAAATAAAATCTTGTTTTTCTTTTGTACTAGGTCTTCCGTACCTTTAGAACGATCTCTCACCCTGCCAAACGCACAACCCTGGTAGGGGAGATAGTCCTTGAGGTAAATTCTCAGAAACTATTACCGCCTTCTTTTTTGCCAGAGTTTCCAGGGTAGCGCCGCGATTATCCTTGTCCACCAGGAATTTGAGTGGTGGGGGTAGTTCTCCACCAACCCCGCACGTCACAAATCCAGAACAGCACAATGGGCCCGTGCATGGTATGTCATGCAATAACAGGCATGCCATATAGACTATGGGCATTTTTATTCCCTCGCATATTTGCCTGTACTCTCATGAGCCATTCTTGGTATACTTTTCACTCTATGGCAAAAAAATTATTTGCAATGCGATTGGTTGCGTTGGTGGATACCACTTTGTTATGAAACCGCATCTTTGCCTGCTTATCAGGCCTTATTAGCAGTTCAGCACTTTTTAGGGTTCCGTACCCAAAAGGGTAAAACGGGACCCTATTGTTTTCGCTCCTCAGTCCGTCCGTCCGTCTGTCCGTCCGTCCGTCTATCACCAGGCTGTATCTCATGAACCGTGATATATAGTGAGAGAGTTGAAATTTTCACAGATGATGCATTTCTGTTGCCGCTATAACAACAAATACTGAAAACTGAATGAACTGTTACTTGTGAGATGACGGCAGATAGAAGAGTATGGAAGAAGAAAACATGCTGCGCCGACCCCAAATAAAATTGGGATAAGGGCAGGAGGATGATGATGATGACTGAAAACTGAAACATGATTTTTTTTGCTCATTTTTGCTCTGGTACGGAACCGAGTCCGACTCGCACCTGGCCGGATTTTTTATTTATTCCTTTATTATACATAGAAAATACTGCACTGCCCCAAATATATTTGTGTTCTCATCATCATCTTCCGAGCCTCTTCCTAAGGCTATTTTTGTGTTGTATAGAGATGTAAAGTGACCGTCACGTTATATGTGACCGATTAATCTGACCGAGCATATTGGACATTTATCCAATTTGACCGGTCACTTATTGTCATTTATTGTCAGCAACGTCAGAATCGTTTTTTTTTGTTTAAAAATAGAATTTATTAGAAATAAACGTTTTTTCTTTCTTTATTTTATAAAACTACGGAAGTTTTAGACTCATCGAAGGTAACCAAATGTCATTCATCGATCTTTAAGATAAGATTTCGCCCGGCGGGAGATGTCGTGCGGTGTTCCGCAGGCGTCGGTTCTGGGCCGCTCTTGTGGAACATCGGCTACGAATAGGTGCTGCGCGCCGACCTCCCTAGCGGCGTCAGCGTGGTCTGCTACGCTGACGACACGTTGGTTCTGGCACAAGGGAGGTCGCACCAGGAGGCGGCCGAGATAATGACGCGCGGGGTTGCGACGATCATCGAGAGGATCTAGCTGCTGGGCCTGGAGGTGACCTTGCACAAATCCGAGGCCATGTGCTTTCATGGGCTTCGGAACGCGCCACCTTCAGGCTCCCAAGTCACGGTGGGGGGGGGGGGGGTTCCCATCGGCGTCGAGAGGGCGATGAAGTACCTAGGACTCGTCCTCGACAGCCGGTGGAACTTCGTTGAGCATTTCCAACGTTTGGGCCCCAAACTGGAGAAGGCAGGTGCTGCCTTCAAACGGCTCCTGCCCAATCTGGGAGGCCCAAACGCCCCCTGCCGTAAACTCTACGCGGGGGTCATGCGGTCCATGGCCCTTTACGGGGCCCCGGTATGGGCACGTTCGGTACGGCCGCGTGCTGTACACTACCTGAACGTGCCCCAAAAGGTGATAGCCATTAGGCTAATCCGGAGGTACCGTACGATCTCCCGCGAAGCAGCTGGCCTACTTGCTGGACTGCCACCGTGGGATCTGGAGGCGAGAGTCTTCTTGCGCCTGTACGACTGGCGCGAGGAGACACTGCGCCGGGGGGAAACTCCGCTGCCGCGGCAAGTTGTCGCGCAGCGGGCGGAGCTCCGGCGCGATCTCATGGTGGCCTGGAGGGAGCGACTGTCGCAACCCAGTGCAGGGCACGCCACCATCGTGGCGGTAAGTCCCCTCTTTGAGGAGTGCCTCGGGAGGAGTCATGGCGCCCTCACGTACCGCATGACGCAGGTCCTCACCGGACACGGTTGTTTCGGGAGGTACCTGTACCGAATCGGTCGTGAGGAGGCGCCCGGGTGTCACCACTGTCCGGACAGCCCCGAGGACACGGTGGACCACACAGTCCAGGTGTGCCCCGCATGGGAAGGGCACCGCTGGGTCCTCGTCGAGGCTTTAGGCGGCGGCGACCTCTCGCGTCCGGCCCTGATCCAGGCCATGGTCCGGGGCGAGAGGGAATGGGATGCCGTCGCCTCCTTCTGCGAAGCAATCATGCTCGAGAAGGAGGAGGCGGAACGCCAGAGAGTTCGCACCTCTCATCCCAGCCGCCGTGCTGGACCAGGTAGACACCACGGGCGCCGGGTGTCGCGAGATGACTCCCGGCCACCGTACCCACACTGTGGGTCTGTGGGCGGTGAGTTCCGGTGGCTCATCGTCCCTCTGTCTACTTAGACGACAGACCCGTGTCGACACGCGCTCCTCAAAGAGATGTCAGCAACCCCAGAGGGGCCCAGTTGGGCCAAGGCCTGCCGGGGCTGCGGGTTGTTCGAAAGAGTTACCGCGGCTCTGGTACATAAAAGGCCTACGACGGAACACGACGGTTTTTAGTCAGTAAGAGTCTGACACTCCCTCACCGCTGCTAAACCACAGCGGGATTGATGATTGATGATTTCATCATTTGATGATTTTTAACGTCGATAAAAAAAAAGATTTCGCCGACACTCTATGATTAATGATTTGTCAGTATACATCAATAAAAATAAATACGTACTTGAGAGTATCTTTTTAAAAGGTTACCTATGCACTATGTTGGTTTAGAAAGGCAATTATGATGATGATGATGATGTCCTCCTAGCCGATTATCGGCTACGGCGGCTGTTCTCATGTAAGGAGATTAGCCAAATGCGCAGGACATATTATAGTGCACAAGCATTTGCGCAGACACAGGTGCACTCCCTATTCCTTCACTCTCATAGCCCGATGGGACGGCAATCCGACACGACCGGAAAGAGATCAGGCGCAGGACCGACATTTACGTGCTCTCCGATGCACGGGTGAATCAATCACCAACTTCCAGGCTTCGGGCTGCTTTGTGAAAGTCTTCTAAAACCCACAAAGCGATTTCGGCCCGACTCGGGAATCGAACCCGAGACCTCGTGCTCAGCAGCCACACTTGCGACAGCTAGACCAACGAGGCAGTTGCAATTATAGGTATTATTTCACATTCATAATGTTTTTAATTTGCTTGAGACGAAAATAATAATTGTAGCAAGTAAAAAATACTTATTTAATATATCTGACCAGTCTGACAATAAATGTCCAATGTGACCGGTCATTTAATATTAAATGACGGTCACTTATCGTATGTGACCGTCAGTTTACAACACTAGTTGTATTACTACGAATACTCTCTTTCAGTTTTTGTTGACAAACCTCTTTTGAAACTGCTATCTATATCTGGCAGGTACGTTCTTAATGACATCGTAAAATTTGGCACATAGCTTCGTCACCAAGTCTCCACACCCTTCATATAAAAAAAATGGAAACCAAATAAAAATTGCAGCAAATAATGTTTATGAAAAAATGCTCTGACGTGCCTCAAACAGAAGCAGCTGCACCAGGTATATATATTTTATGAATTAAGTAAATAATAATTATGGAGTCCAGACCAATCATCAGCCCCGATGTTCCCTTGGCGATCAGCCAGCTGCGCAGGACATCTTATAGTGCATAAGCATTTGCGCAGACACAAGTGCACTCACTATTCCTTTACTCTCATAGCCTGATGGGCCGGTGATCCGACACGACCGGACAGAGATTAGGCTCAGGACTGACATTTAGGTGCTCTCCAATGTACAGATCTGTTAAATAGGAGTTTAGGAAGCAAAAAAAACTTTGTAAATTTTTGATGGCCATACAAAACTGAATTACTATGACATTGCTATATACTTCATTTGAAACATGAGGGTTCCTTATTCAGAAGCAAAAAAAACTTTGTAAATTTTTGATGGCCATACAAAACTGAATTACTATGACATTGCTATATACTTCATTTGAAACATGAGGGTTCCTTATTCAATGTAGGCAGGTTCAGCTGATTGTCCCGTTAGTCCACACGTTGGGTGGGACATCCCTAAAAAAATCCCTAAAGGTATGTAGGTGAAACCGATTCACTTTTTTCATTTCTGACACTTAGGCGAATATTAGACACAAAACGCCCATCCTTCCACACTTCCTATGTTTTTGCTGGGAAGAAGTGGCGCAACAAACTCCCCAGCAACACATGTCTGTCTGTAGGTTAGAACTTTTCAACAATTCATTATATATACATTTGTGTGCAATATGTATTACATTACACAATATGCAGCCACCACATGCTAGCTAGCACTCACCCTACATACCTTAATTAACTGAAGCATTGAATGAATTTAATGAAAAGAAAAATAGCTTCCAATTATTTATAATAGGATATAAGGGAGTGTCCCACCTACATGTGCTATAATGTACAACATGGATGAAACGAATATAGTAAATAGACCACTCAGCCAGAAACATTAAAAAATATATATATAAAAAGAGTTTACATAATTATATAGTACACCAAGCTTGTGTACGCCTGCATCTTGTAGCGGTACGTGACACTTGACAGGTGGTAAGAAATGACTGATCTTCAGCGGCTTGAAGTAGATTGTGATTGGAGCTCGCTTCAAGATTAAATCCGTAAAAGTAGTTTTATTTAAATGTTAACTTTTTCTTGAGTTTCACCCTCCAGAAATAAAAAAAAATATCTTTAAAGGACAATGCTAAAAAAAAACCCAAGCCCGGCGCAAACGAAAAGTAACTCAAATTATAGGTAATAATAAGTAATGAAATACTGCATAGGAGGCATCATCGAAATCAATGGCTACATGTGTGAAATTGCTATTTGATTTTTTAAAGGGGTAACATGAGCAGCTGGGGCTTACAGTTTAATTAAAGTGCTATCTGAAACAACAAACAAGTAATATGGCAAGTAATAAGCCTCTCCAAAAAGATAAATCTCTCCAAAAAGTACAGCTCGGGACTTTGGGATGCGGCGCAAGCCTTGTCCAAACCGGGTTAACTTCACTTTAGCAGTGTTCTATAACACCTAAGTTCTTTATACGAGGGAAAATGGCAGGAATGGCATATCAGGATATTACTGCTCCTGTATTCATGGGTGGAGGACATTGGGCTGCAGCGCTCACGTCATCGCGTCATGAGCGTCTTACATTACTTAGGGTGGGCTAGACATGAGGAACAGTTCGCGCATCCCGCAACATTTTTGGATCTTGTCGTGTTAGAAGTAAAGAATCGATGACTTTTAAGCGTTATTATTAAAATGAAAAGTACATTTATATCGTGTTTTAGTTCTATTATCCTATTATCTTGTAAAAGTAGGTAGAATAGTGGAGAAGTTGCCATAAACATGTCATTATGTATACTCTTAAACCACAACTGTATGTGTTTGCTGTTCCTTTTACAAATACATTATGTTACCTCTAAGATCTCGAGTAGCAATGTACCGCAGATGTTAAAATTCGAATAGCAATTTCACACATATAGCCACTGATTTCGATAATGCCCCCTATGTAATATTTAATTACTTATTTTTACCTTTATTTTGAGTTACATTTCTTTTGCGCCGGGCCTGGGTTTTTTTCTCATACTTCATGAGCATTTTCCTTTAAACTCTTATGAACCCGGTACAGTAAAAATTCCTTCCAATATTCAAAGCTAGAGTTAGACTCACTTTTTAGGTATTTGACTTTTAGAATAATGCCACTGTACATATCTGTTTTTTTTCATACCTTTAAATATGATAACTCTAATGATGACATTTTTCAGAAGGGATGAGGCTGTTATTCCTTTTAACTCTATGGTACTTTATATAATGACATTGGTAGCCTAGATAATAGCTTTTTTTAATATTAATCCCGGCGTGCACTCGCGGTTCAATATTTTATGGTGAAAATGGTATCTTTACGCAGTGTCAATAAAATGAAAATTTCAACAATCAAAACTGCCAGTCGTCACTAATTATATTCTTTCTTGTCTATTTATAGAGCCACCAAAGAAAACACCATCAGTAACAACAACCCCAGAACCAGAACCAGAAAAACCCAAGAAAAAATGCAAATCGAAAAAAAGCGCAACTGAACTGCCCTACTGTGACGAAGCACCGGCTATCCCCCCACCACCACCCACACCTACAATCATCATAGCAGACGATACACCACCACCAAAGAAGAAACGAAGTTGTGACAGCTGTCTCTGTCTAGAAAGAGTTAGGAACCCACCACTGCCGACAAAGGAACAACTAGCTGCTGCCGAGGATCCAAGAATAAACTGCGTAGTTAAAAGGCAACTGCCAGGTACGGCCCGGTGTGACAGAATTTTGGCATTAACAGCCGCAACTGAAGACGAAGACGCAGAAAATAAACCCCCTCCACCAGGTAACCAGTGTCTGCCAGAAGTGAGACCCCTTAAACAGAGGGCGACCGGCACAGAATGCATGGATAGTTAGGATATGCGGAAAATGGCTGACGACAAGTACGTAGACAACAGTCCACGTAGCTCCAATGTTGATTCATTAATAGAGAAGCTAAGGGTGGAAATATCCAATGACTCTGAAGATGACTTCATGAATACAAGAAGACTGACTATTCAGTCTACAGCAAACAGAGCAGACATGACGAATGAGACTACCCACGACATCGATAAAGAAATAACTGAACTAGAGAACCTAATTAAAAGGTTACAAGCAGAAATTGTTGAGATGACCGAATCTGCGAGCAAACCTTTAAATGAATATTACCCTGATGATGCTTTAAATGAAGAAAACAGCTTTATCATCAGGGATCAGGATCAGGGAGAACGGCACTTGTCACCTCTAGTGAAAAATGACATAAACGACGAAAACGATTTTAAAATTAGAAAACACGGATCGGATGTCATCTTCCCGGTCATATTGAAAGACAATGGCTTGTTAAATGAACAAGAAAAACTGTTTGCAGAAAAAATGTCAAACCCCCCGACAGTTGTTTCTAAAGACGCAGACACTGATAGTGAAGCTATAGATGGCGTAAGACGCAATTTTTCAGTACTGTGGGATGATACGCCAAATTCAAATGACACAAATTCTATACCTAATCCAATCATTAGCGAAATGCAACCAAAACCCTTAATAGATCCGGCCTTGGAACAAGCAATACCGGTAGGTGACCTGAAGTTTGTGAGCAATATATCGAAACCACCAGATAAGACTACAACAATAATTGCCCAAGTGGAACCACCTACTAATATTGACAAAATTCACGATGATGACGACGAAGAAGCAGCTAAAAATTTTGATGAAGATCACAATCAAGACATTGAAAATACGAATTCTAGCCCAACTGCCAACGATGATATTTCAAAAATAGAAACTAGTAGTTTTTCTAGCTTATCTGTGAATGACAATATTTCAAAAATAGAAACATTAAGTCTTTCAGAAATTGTCAATGAGCACGGATCCGAAGATCTACCTGTAACATTGAATAATGAAGCTATTATTCAGAGTGATCAAGTTAAGACCTTACCCGGTGGTGCGGAGAACCTTACCACTGTTACTACAGACCCAAAAATCGCAGATTCTAACAGATCACCATCTTCAGAATCTAAAAAATCTATTCTCAAACTAAGCAAGAAAGATTTACACGCGGCTCCTCCTAGTAATACAACTGAACAAATAATATCAACCATACTCCCTAAAGATAATCTAAATACTAACCAAGAGGCAACTAAAACTCCCGCAAAACCTGTTTCAAAATCTGAAAGCAATGACAGTGGCATAATGAAAACTGTCAACAAGAAATTGCGTAAACTTGTGGGTAAAGTTAGTAAAGCTTCTATAGATAGCAACAAAAATGAAACTAAGACTCAAAATTCTTCGACATCAGATAGTGATATGTCAAAAAAGAATCGGAAATCTGCTTCTAAGGCAAAAAGTAAAGATTCGCTGACACAAGACGAGAAGGGTAAAAACAAAACTATACATGAATCAAAGTCTTCCACTAATAATAAAGAAACAGCTACTGCCAAACCTCATAGGAGCTCAAATTCCGCCCATAAAGGCTCTCACAAGACAGGAAAGGTAAAGTCTAAATCATCTCTTTCTCAATCCAGTATTGATAACCCCAATTCTAGGAATGAGAGTGAGGGCAAAATAAAAGCAATAAAGTCAAAATCTATCAAGTCTTTGAATTCTGCTAAAGATTTGATATCAAAAGTCGTAACCAAACATGTTGAGAACAAAGATAATATAGCGAAGGAAAATGTACTAAATACAGTCAATACCAAAATACCTATCAACGCGACTGAAGGTCCTCAGATTGTGGACACTGAAAATATATTTGCTAAAAGTGAGATTAATTCAACTCAAATACCTGTCACCGTCACAAAGGCAGTCAGTAACGCCGATGTGATTCCAAAGACTTACTCAGGCCTTACAGAAGATTCAATAGCTGATAGTAAAGATGAATCTGCAAAATTAGAAGCTGCAAAAGAAGTGAACACAATGATAGTAACAGAAGATTTTGGTTCTAATGCGGTAGAAGAAGATTTGGAGGGCGAGGAAGATCTAATGGATGAAGAGGATTTGCCTAATGATAACGATTCGACGCCGGGTGATGAACAAGAAGACGAAATGTTGGATTGTGTTGATGATGATGATGAAGAAAACCCTTACGACGTAGACTGACTCACAAACTGAAATAGACCTTCCATTAACTGAAATAAGCTTTTTATTGTAGTTTTAAAAGTAAAAATGAAACAATCCATTCAAAATCCATTCCAACAATTTATTCACAATAACAGGTATATTTCCATACAAAATACATCATTTAAAATATTTTTCATACTAAATAAACATTCACGTTAAAACTTAAGCAAGCATTTATGACTAGAATTTACTCAAAATAATACCCATACAACTTTACATTATAATTCCATTTAAACATGTTTATATACTTTATCAATAAATTAATTTATAGCAGAAAAAATAGCAATATTTATATTTAAGGCGATTAAAATTTTTGGCACAATTTCTCCGTCTACCCATTATAAATAAGGCACATAGCCATGATTACAACATCAGTATACATATTAAAATTTTCCATTTAAAAATTCACTCCTAACCACAAAAATTTTTGACCCCATAGGGGTCTTAGAAAAACACATGGGACCTTTAAGCCAAAAGCTACCTTTATTTACAAAATATTCGTCGAAAAATCAGTTTTTTGTTCTCCTAGCCCAGGGTGGGACTGAAAGCCCAGGGATGGGCAACAAACCCTGACGGTGTCAACCGAAAGGGTACCAACTAATCCAACAAAGATTGTCGTGAAGACTATTTTTTTCTCGGCGGGGGCTGCATCGGAGGCTGGTGGAACGGATGGTATTGCCTTGACAATATGCTTTCCTGAAACAAATTGGAAAATTACAGCCAACGATTTTTTTATGACTCTTAAACCTTATGAAAAGTCATCTGTGTCAATTTAAATGATCTAACTATTACGGTCCGACCATGAGTTACATACAGCTCAGTGTAAGCGAATGGGCAGACAGACAGCGAAGTCTCAAGTCACAGGATTTTTTTTCTTTTAATTAATACAGAATCCTTAAAACTACGAGGACTGACTTCACCCAATCCAAATGCAGATACGAATATTATGTGCTAAGGATTTTTAGAATGCATCATAATTATATTGAATCTAATAAAAATAAATATACAGTTCAAAATGGCTTACCACATCGTTCGGCCTGCGCTGGGCAGATTCCATCCTTCTCTCTTGTAAAATTATCTGATTGGCAGCGCTGTAAACATTGACACATATTAGTTCATATTTTAGAAAAAATCTCTCTTTAAAACCACATGCTAGTTACCAATCCAATGTACCACTTAATTACAGTTTCTTGCCCAAAAAGGGGGTAAGAAAAGACAATAATAATAAGCCAAAAGAACTGGTAGCTATAAACGTTAAAATTGTTACCTAAAAGGGGGTCAAGGAGGCATAATAGGGGGTCAAGAAGGCATAATAGGGGTTCAAGAAGGCATAATAGGGGGTCAAAAAGTTACAAATGGGGGTCAAAAAGTTACAAAGGGGGTCAAAAAAAGGTCTCACGTATCCATTTCCTCCTGGGTAAGGTCGAGCGCCTCCTGCATCTCGCGCGAGGTGCTCTGAATGAAGTCCTTGTCACAGTACTTGCCGAGCCCCTGCTCCGTCAGTACCTGTTCGGGGGTAATAGGGGGTCTTAGCACGAGGCCTTTAGGTAGTGCTGGTTCTAAAAGAGTACTTATCAAAACTACAGATTCTAAGGACTATTCTAAGGACATGGTTTAAAAGGCAGGTAAATACAAGCTACTTTACCTAAACTCTCTCTATACATAAAAAAAGTAATATTCTACATTTTTTATTGTACTTACCTACATCAACATATTAGTTTCTTTAAAAAAATAGCTAAGTAATTCAAATCTACATTTAACTACTATATAGTCCCCAGGCTGGCGAACAAATTTTTTTTTGATACATATACATTTAAGACTTTGTGAGTGCCTTCCTTACGATGAGTCCGACTAACTTTTCGAATGCGCAAATTTTGGTGCCGCTGCGTTTTTTAATGCTTGACTCCTGAAATTGTCGATATGACGTCACTATGGCTCTTCGTACATACACGTTTCATCTTTTGAGATTCGTTTAATAAAGTTAACTAGAGAATGGTGGTCAACTTGTCCGATAAAGATCGTGCTGCGTTTGGAGTGTCCACCATCCTGAAAATGTCGATATGACGTCACTATGACTCTTCGTACATACCTGTTTCATTTTTTGAGATTCGTTTAACAAAGTTAACTAGAAAATGGTGGTCAACTTGTCCGATAAAGATCGTGCTGCGTTTGGAGTGTCCACCATCCTGAAAATGTCGGTATGACGTCACTACGACTCTTCGTACATACCTGTTTCATTTTTTGAGATTTGTTTAATAAAGTTAACTAGAAAATTGTGGTAAGCTTGTCCGACAAAGATCATGCTGCATATGGAGTGTCCACCGTCCGGAAAATATAGATATATTTTAAGATTTGGTATAAAGTACTGACAATTGGTGTGGAGTATGTTAATAGTAAATGTTGCATTTAGAAAGTCGTTTCGAATGACATATGTATCATTACTACAGGAGGGATTTATTAACTTGAAAACACCTATCGATAAAATAATCTTATATAAGCTCTAGCTTCTGAAATACTAACAATTCGCCGAAGTTTTTTTAGTATGAAATGTTGCATTTAAAAACGTCTTTTGAATGATGTATAACTCATTACTAGAGATGGGATTTATTTAATTGAAAACATCTATCAATAATTATAATTTTAAATAAGCTCTAGCTTCTAAACTACTAACAATTTTTCGGAAGTATGTTAACACGAAATGTTTCATTTGGAAAGGTTTTTCAAATAATATATAATTTGTTACTAAAGAAGTAATGGATTAGCTTGACAGAACCTACCGATAATATATTCTTAGAAAAGCTCTAGCTTTTAAAGTACTAACAATTTGTCGGAGTTATGCTAATACAACCTTGCGCTTAAAAAGATCTTTTGATTGAAATATGGCTCATAACTTCAAGTGAGATGTTATTCCTTAACACAATGTAAAGTATCAATAATATGCCTTAGGTCAGTTATGTCTTCCAAAATACTAAGAATCGGTAAGTGGTATGTTAAGACGGAATATAGCGCTTAAAAAGATCTTTCGATTGACATATGGTTCATACCTAGAGGTGGGACATTATTCCCTAACATAGTAAAACCTATCGATAATACGCCTTATTTGGGCTATATCTTCTAAAATACTAAGAATTGATAAGTGGTATGTTGAGACAAAATGTTACACTTAAAAAGACCTTTTCATTGATATATAGTCCATTGATAGATGTGGGATATTATTCCTTAACATAATATAAACTATCAACAATACGTCTTAGTCAGGCTACTTTTTCTAAAATAGTAATTAAAATTGGTAAGTAGTATGCCAATTTAATATACTTAAATAATGCACGTGAATATTTAAGTCAGAAATTGACAAAAAGAATAAACTTCTTCCAATTGTAATATTTTTTTCTCATTTTCTTGTCGAACTGACTATTTGCCTCACTACATTTGTCGGACAAGTCGATATTTGCAATAAGAATAGTATTATCTATCATTGTTGTATTTGACCGACATGTATGTATGGGGAGACACAGTGACGTCATATCGACATGTTTCGGATGGTGGACACTCCAAACGCAGCATGATCTTTATCGGACAAGTTGACCACAATTTTCTAGTTAACTTTGTTAAACGAATCTCAAAAAATGAAACGTGTATGTACGAAGAGTCGTAGTGACGTCATACCGACATTTTCAGGATGGTGGACACTCCAAACGCAGCACGATCTTTATCGGACAAGTTGACCACCATTCTCTAGTTAACTTTATTATATAAACGAATCTCAAAAAATGAAACGTGTATGTACGAAGAGCCATAGTGACGTCATATCGACAATTTCAGGAGTCAAGCATTAAAAAAATCGGTAAAAAAACTTTTAAGTTAAACGGTTTTATATCTTATGTGCACTGAAAAATAAAAAATAAAAAAACAGTTACTTACCTATAAACCTACGTAGGTGGTCCCGGTCATATTAGACTAAAATAAAAACGTGGGGCCCATTCCGTAACTATTGCTGTAATACTTTCTTCTAGCTAGAGGTATAATAGGTGTGGATTGCATCGACTTACTATAATCATAACTGGAGATTTTGACAATCAATAATCAGCCGTAGCGGCTTCATCAGCGAACGCCGAGCTCACGATCTACCAAAGTATAAAGATATGCTTTGCCATAAGTAGGATTTCAGAGGGCCCCACGTTTTTATTTTAGTCTAATATGACCGGGACCACCTACGTAGGTTTATAGGTAAGTAACTGTTTTTTTATTTTTTATTTTTCAGTGCACATAAGATATAAAACCGTTTAACTTAAAAGTTTTTTTACCGATTTTTTATTATCTAGTTTTTAGTATTTAATGATAATGCCTACCGAATATTCTTCATTCTATACATGGGTCAGCAGCGGTGAGGGAGTGCCAGACTCTTACTGACTAAAAACCGTTCTTTTTCGTCGTAGGCCTTTTATGTACCACGACCACGGTAACTCTTTAGGACAATCCCGCAGCCCAGGCAGGCCTTGGCCCTGTTGGGCCCCGTTGGGATTGCTGACAGTATTCTACTTGAGTAGCCGTTTGATTTGATACCCATATTGAGGGGGTTGTGGAAAAATATGTAATCCGCCATTTTGTACCGGCGGCCATCTTGGATTTACAATGTTATTGATATTACTATATTGTATTGTCATCGGAATTAAAGGTGTGTACCAAATTTCAGATCAATCTGACAACAGGAAGGCACTGAAGTTTCAATTTCTAAATTTGACCCAAGAAAGAATGAATAAATAATAAAACAAACGGGGTGAGCTAAATAAAACCGTTTAATAAAAACGCAGCGGCACCAAAATTTGCGCATTCGAAAAGTTTGTCGGACTCATCGTAAGGAAGACACTCACAAAGTCTTAAATGTATATGTATCAAAAAAAACTTTGTTCGCCGGCCTGGGGACTATACATTCTACCTAAGTAGTAGGTACCTAGGTAATGCCCCATGAGGTAGCTTGAAAAGATAAAATACAATTAACACAACAGATAGGTACTGTTAAAAAAATGTCATTCCGAACTCTTTAACGGTGCAAAAAGTTCGTACCATATTTTTATAGTTTATAGTTTCCACTTTGCATTAATGAATCAAAAGACATAATCGTCGATTTATCATAACTGAAGAAGTGATGGAGAAGAATATAACTTACTCGAGTAATAAGATTCTCCGCTGGATTCTCTATGCAATAAGGCACGTTGTTGAGGGGTCTCGTCTTTTTGTCACGATCTGAAATACAATCAACAAAATAAATGTTTTTAGAAATACTTAACTATACTTATGTTCACAGTTTAATTTGGTCAGAATTCATGGGTTCTGGAAGCCTGTATGTAATTTTAATTAAATCTATCTTCACACAAATTATGAATACTTTCGTCGTTTTATTAGTTCAGCCGATAGATGGCGCTTATTTCAATAACACTGGAAAATAGACAAAACAGTGTTTAAATTAATTTATGAAAGTTATTTAAAAGTTGTTAATTAAACATTCCCTCATGCAAAATGCTCTATTAATAAATTATATAATTGTTAGTGCGTCATAACAACAAATGGTTTTAGTTAAAAAATATTAAAGTCAAAATCAGGAGTACATTATTATCTTACCATCCTTCCTTGCTCACCAATGTAAGATCTAAATATATTTTTTACGACATTCCTTTTTTTTAAACTCATGCAAAGTCATCCCTGATTAATAAACATAGCATGAAAATAAATAGATTGCTACACAATCACAACACACTAAAACGGACTTACAGTTCTTTCTCATAGTCTGCATTAAATCGTTGGACGTTTTTCTGTGAATATTATTTTAGTTACATACCTACTTCTTTCTTTTATATAAAAATATCATACGGAAATATTTTTTGTAGTAATTTTAATAAATTATTACTACTAACGCCATCTTACGCATTATCACAGAAACACGTAACAAGAGGATTTATGACACGCAGCAGAAGAACGCATTTCACAAGCTTAGTTACGTTTCAATAAATTACACTAGATGGCGCTGTACTCAATTTTGGTTCTTACATGAATTGTTTTGTTTTTTCTCATTCTATCTGTTATAACATTTTTAAATACACAAAAACTAAATGATTTTAATGTGCCATGATTTAAAATGAAATTAAAACATTGATCACGACACAGATAAACGTAATATTGTAAGAAGCTACTGTAAGATACGACAATAATTACTAGAATTATTTGGAATAACAGTGGGTATACGTACTCTATAGCTTTGAATATCTTTTCCGAGTCCTTGCCGTGAAGGAGAGGTTGCATCGCGATTTCTTCGTCGCTTTGATTGCCGTCTTCGTGTTTACTGAAAACAAAAACAAAAAAGATTATAAACAAGTACCTACATAATGTTATATTAATCAGGGGTTTCTTAGTTTAAATGTCATAGAAATTAGTAGAAAAATATAACCAATACCTACGCTGAGTAAAAGGAAAAGGGTCGACCGATTGTAAAGGACCATGGGCAAAAATGTATGAAGCCTGGGCCCCGATTCTCCTAAGTTAATAATGTCAAAATCGAATAGAAATCGAATCGCAATATGATCGTAATAGCAGTTTTAACCATATCGGGCATTCTGCTACTAATAAAAGACCAATCGTATTCGATTGACATTTGATTGGTGTGCGATTGGTCTGCTATTTTGATGATTTTGGTCTATACGGTAGTTTGCTGTACAATCATTTTGCAATCGTAAATCATTTGCAGACAAAATGATTCATTATTGAATGACAGAAAAGGATAAAAACGTTTATTTCAAAGAAAAAATAGCGGAATGCCACATACGCTTCAATCGTAATCGAGTCGGGATTGGATCTCAGTCGAACCGAGTCGAACGTGAATCGTATGACGCTTAAGTAAAATTAGGAGAATCGGGCCCCTGGGCTCACCCACCAACAGAGATGAGACCACTTTGAATATACTTGTAAAGCACTAAATATAAAGATTTAAACTCATTTTTGCGAAGAATCCATGGGGTTATTTTGCTATAAATATTTTTGTCCGACCATAAATAAACTAATATTCTGCAAAAAGTAGTGCTGTTATGGCAGTGTTAGTTTTGTTATTGAACACCTTTAACTAGTTTTAATTCCAGTTTTAATGTATACATAAAAAATAAAACAGCTGCTATATAACAGTTAAAATTATTTTTGTTAACATTTCAATCAATATCAATAATAATGTCGTCTAAATATCCTGCCGGTGGATTAAATTGTGAGTGCTTGCCTCACCCTAGATACCATATTATTGAAATGATATGAGCACAACTTCCTACTGAGCGTCTACCTGTTATAGTTCGGCCGCTCAGAGAATGCGTTTCTGACACATCGCGATTGAACTGACGACGTAACTTTGTAATGGCGTTGCAGTACGATAAAAATATTTTTGCTGGTTGTTTATCGTTTTAACAATTGTTGAGCATTAAAACAACATTATTATATCAATAATAATCAATGAATGTTGTAATTTTGTGCCAAATTGAGTGTCAAATAACTTGGTAAACAATATTTTTCTAAATCTATACTGCGCTATTACAAGGTTATGTCAGCGCTTTATATTTGTAGTGCTGTGCTAAAAATAACAGGCAAGTATCGTAATCTGTTCTGGTTGATGGTTCTTATACAGTTATACTTATAATATAAAATAATACTTTTTGTTTTTCTTTTTAAGAATTTGAAAATAATGGACTATAGGATAACTTTTATGAAATATAAAAATAAAAGTATGATCAAACTGAACGCGCGAAAGAAAGTAGCATTTTTATATTTAGGTTGAAATTGGTAACCCCAAATGGCATCATGGGCCGTCATTTTGTGACGCTAAATAGTCGTTTGTTGTCGTTTCGTGCGCTAAGACTAAGTGCCCTGCCTCATTAGGACGCCAATGACGACGTCGCCGGCTACGTATCCAAGCAGTTAGTATTGAAATGTATGGAACGTCGCAACGTCGCCAAATTGGAGGCGTGGCCACGAGCTACAGTTCCCTATGTGGCTTCTGGCTACCGTGGCAACTTGGCGACGCGACGTGGCCACAGTAGCCACTATAATGTACACGGTAAAGCGCACCTCCCTCACACAGTCGCCAATGTGGTCGCCAATTAGCTTGCAATTTCTTGAGCGACGACGTAAACAATTGACTGTCGAGACGCCATGGCCACTCGACTTGGCGACATTTGGATGCCAGAAGTAGCCAGACCTGTGCCGCTTGCGACGTCGCCATGGCGTCCCAGTGAGGTAGAGCTCTAAAAACCTGATTTTGGAAGGTTTTGACCGAGATATCAGGATTGATTCTGTTATTGATAATACCTAATATAATTATACACGTAGGCGAAGATGATGATGAAGACACCACCTCCTCAAGCGAATCGGAGTCTGATTAATATTCTGTACGCACATTCAATTCAATGTACTTACTTTATTGCATAGAAATACAGATTGTAACTTTGTAACAAAGAATAAATAAAACGATTTTATTATATGAATATTACCTTTTTTTGGTTTCCACTTAAATAACTAAAATATAAATTTTAAATGATTCCGCCAATTTAAAACGAAAATAATCTTAAAATAATGCGGCGGTTTATTTTGGGGGAACGGTAACGAACTCAGTGTTATGTTGTGCCCATCACTAGTCCTGACTAACTGATAGGTGTCAGGAACGCATTCTCTGAACGGCCGAACGTAAGTAATACTGAGCGATGGCATCTCGACCCATTTCGTTTCTGTTAACCAGAATGTATACCTACGTAATATGTAAACCTATTTAGGTGCATATCTTTTTTTTGCCATGGAATTGAAGGTAGTGCCCATGTAACAATTTTAGTACAAACAAAAACCTACACAACGGCATATGCTATAACTCTGTTGGACAATGAGCCCAATTTGACTCATGGTCCTTTAGCAACGCTTGGCGCGGCGGTTCCGTGGATGGGTAGCCATTATTGTTAAAACGATTTCGTCCGTGTTAAGTTGAAGTTGGAAGCCAAGTTAAATTACAATGGCCGAACCCGTGGGCCTGAATGTAATTTGAGCATCTCTGACAATTGGTACGTCATTTGGGAAAAGACTTTGAAGACTGAATCACAAACCAGTATTTTAGATTTAAATTATTAATTGTTACACTCACATTTCCTCTTCAGGTATCTGGCCATCCATGCCCAGCTCTCTCCTCATCATGGTGCTAAGCGATTGGCCATCTTTGTCAACTGTAATGAAATAACATTAGTTATTTTAATAAAACCAAATCGAATGCCGACTTCTGCAGAAAAAAAAATGTTACTGAAATTGTTTATAAAAATAAGCATATTATCCTTTTTTAAGCGGCCCCGAGACCCTTAACAATATAAATTTTGAAAAATATTTTTTTTGTCGCTAAAACTCATTGCACAATTTTCAATATCAACTTTACTACACAGTAAATTTTGCGCAATATAATTTATCGTCTAGAGCGGGAGCGCCTTAAGCACTATCATCCCGTTGTATACGCGAAACACCATTGAATAAGAAACATTTTTCTTATTCTTGATTTATTTTCTTATGATTGATTTTCTATGTTATGTTATCTAACTAGCGACATACAAGAGGTTAGGGGCTATAAATTGTTTACACTCTCCCAAGGAACACTAAGGGCCAGCTTAATTGATTTTCTTACCACCATTTTGATTGGGTGACATATTTTGCATGGCAGTGCGTCTGTCCCTCCCGTAGAAACTCTCGCGGCCATGCTTCTTGATACTCGTCCATACTGCGCCAAACAGTGTGTGGTTGCGCTGAAATATAAACAAATACTTTATCTACGTCATCGGGATTTTTTTTTTTAATCTATCCTTCTTCTTAAACATAGGAATCGGTTGTTTAACTTAGCTATACTTTGATAGATCTATCCATTGGATTTCTCGGTTTTTACATAGGTGCAAATGTTATATGATCTTGATTGAGCCCATACATGTGTATGTATGTAACTGTAGTACTTATGCTCATTGTCCTTGTGTGAGTCAGCCACTCGATCATTAGCGAGCGCACCCGAGCTTACGCATACATAGACAATCTGTATGCTTACACACACAAGCAAAGGTCACCTTTATGAAATAAAACACATATTATTCTATTCCACTCAAAAATCAAAATCAAAAGTCATTTATTCAAAATAGGCTGAAAATCAGCACTTTTTGAAGGTCAAAGACGAACGGCAGATTTCGTACCGCATATTTTTGTTGTTGTTCAGTTATAGAATTTGTACCAATTATTAAGGCAACTAAGCCATTTATTTTCATGTTAGTGTTGTATTTTTAGAACTCCGGATTAATTAATTATACCAATTACAAGATTCAAGTAGTTAAACGTAATATAATCTTAAACTAAACGTAGTTCTGTTTTTAGAAGTTGCCATTTGTAAAATCATGAGGCTCGAAATGATAAATAATTATTTAAAAATAGAAATAACAGTAAATATAATTAACAATTTAAAAATATAAAATTATTTTCACCATCAATGTTTTTTTTGTATTGGCAATTATTTTATTGACAGGTAACGAAAATATTATAGAGTCTCTGTTCAGTTCTTTGATGTTGATTAAGAGACGAGCTGGGTAAACATTTATTTTATTACCATAACAATGTTACATAAACATTGTTATGGCCTAGCTAAAACAACCTACATGAGTGCACTGTAGTACATAACCTTAAAAAACAAAACTGGTTATAACTTTTACTTCCCAAGTTCTAAAAATCTAAGAATTTACAAAGGGCTTGTTTTTCATATTACCCACCAATTAAAAAAAATAGCCCATAACACGAAATTTTTTTAGCGGTACGAAAGACCCATACAAGTCTGCCATTCGCCTTTACAAAAGACAGCCCCGAACGCCCGCCCTTCACCACTTCCTACGTGTTTTTGCTGGGAAGAAGAAGTGGAGGAACAAACTCCCCAGCAACACAATTCCGTCTGTATGGTTTAAAGAACCATATATAAAATATTAAAAATATCATTATACAACATTGTATACATAAATTCGTATATAAAAATCAATTAAATAGCTAATCATGTTGGCTAGTACACACCTTACCCACGCAGTTACAAAAACAGTGAAAAAAAACAAATTATGACGCCTCCATTCAGTGAAGATAGACAGAGTTTAGGGCGTACCCACCGACATGTCAAACAGTTTTTATGAAAAATGACTTACCCTATGCATAGGCTCAACGACTTCTCCGACGCATTCATCCAAGTTCCCAGATATAGCTCTCTTCAACTCCGGTCCAGCTTCATGTAAGGTCCTCAATCCAGCTTGTAATGTCATCTGATTGTTCTGCAGGGATGCTGCAGCAGCCTGCTCCTTGCGCTTTCTGAATCTGTTTTCATTTACGTGGAAATGATGAAATCTTTGGCTAATGTTGGTTGGATTGTGTTTTTGTGCTGTTTGTGATTAGACTGTGACTTTATTGTGTCTGTATTGTTGTCTACAAGTCTATAAATATATATCACAGCATCTCTAATAAGATTATTTACAGCTAAATTATTTTCATTATCCATTTTTATTGTCTATTCAATGGATAAGTTAACTACGTTAACTTTAATTTGTAAGTGTGATATCAAACACAAAAATGGTGACTAACTGTTAAAGTTCCAAACATGTATACTCTGTGTCACAGAATTACAACCATTTGCCTAAATTGTTTAACTTTATGTTAAAAAGCCGATTTAACTAGCCCTCACCTTTTTCATGCAAAACATCTGACAAAACACAAAATTAAACCAAATCCACTCAAAAAAGATCAGAAAAAAGATAAAATAAATGAAGACTGTGCGTTTTAAGCAAGTGATTGTAAATACACAAGTTATTACACGGAGGTAACATGCTTTGGATAAATCGAAAAAAAACGTATCGAAAATTGTCATGCTGTCAACAATATATTTGGAAAATGCATTGAACTCGGAGAAAAAGAACACCTTATGAAAGGCATGGAAGCTGAAATCAATAAAAATGTATCAAGAATCATACAATCACCGACTGATATTCTTGAACATACGACTTAAAATGGCTATGTAATTACTTCTACTTTGATCTTACTAAATAAAGCTTTATATACAGATGATCGTATGAATCTAAAATCTCAAATATATAAAACGGAACATCATAACCAAAATTCAGAACAAAATCTCTCAAGCGGCTCCCTTGGCGTAAAAACTAGTAAATTTGCCAAGAAAGCAAGCGTAAATACAGCATTTGTAAATAAAAATCTTCGAATGTTGCTTAATACTCGTGACTGACTTACGCATGGTTCCTATAAAAATAGAAATGTAGATGTTAATGATTGTGCTCACAAAGAAAATAAAGTAAATGAATACAATATGAGTGATGGAGTGACCTCTGTTAAAGTGAATGATTTTGAACACACGAGGGAAAAAATATAGTATTCGCTTATCACTAAAGAATTTCAAGGAACTTACTAAGACCTTCGAATAGGATTTCACCAAGTTGGTTTACATTACAGAAAATTTTATATCTATTCTACATCCCCCTTATTTAGACAAAAAAAATATTTCGCTGATTATTTTAGGTGGATATATAAAATAAATAATATATAACCCTAAAAAACTATACAATAAACTCGAAATTTTGAGTGAATGAGTGAATAACAAGTTAATTTACCTAGACGACATCATACTACCTACACATAAAAGATTATTATTTTAGTCAAATATTGTACTAACTAACCTTCTGAAATAGTCCTGAATAAGGAATGTAGCGTAGAACTTTCCAACGGTGATCTCATTAGGATCCCCTGGGGGAGGTACCACTTGATCTAGAAGCTTCGGCGACGTTCGTTTCCAAACCTTTTTGATGATTGCTCGGAGTTCGGTGTTGCATTCGTCGATAACACCTGTTATGGAGAAAATGTTGTTTTGTGTAAGCAGCATTGGAAGATTAAATGGCTCAGTGTTTAATTAATTGTAAGAATATTACGTAAGTCTTAAAATGATCATCAGTTTCAACAATCTTACTGGGTACTCTATTGCTAATTTTAAGTCTTTTATTTTTAGTGAGACGAGGGAAGACCTTAGCGAGTAAAACATAAGTCGTTCTAAATTGCGATCCTAAAATATTACTAACGTAATTAAAGGCACTACACAAGCAAACACTACACGTCTTCGATGATGTAAATACTTATATATAACATGTCTAGCCTAACTATTTTATAGTTTCACAAACCTGTAGTCTTAATCTGCAGCTGTGTTCTAACTACGGCAAAGAGCGTAGCGTTGAAGTTGACAGTGCCGTCAGAGTTCAACGGCATGTTCATAGACACTAGACGTTTGCATGCTGTCCGGTGAGGACAGAGCTTGCCGAAACCTGAAAACAGTAGTAGTAATAGTTCATCTTTTACAAGCCAAAATGTCTGACAACCAGTCTTACTAAAGAATATCAAATAAAAAATAGTTGGTCGCCATGATGAACGCAAGACAGCTATATTATTTGGATAATTTTAATTTCTCCCATTCAATCTCTTTGACTCGATGACACTTATTTTGTTTTTATTTATTATTATTTTTTTAATGTTTTTACATAATGGACAAGATACATTCTTTGTATTAATTCTTTGTTTTGGATTTTAGTAAATAAGGACCACTACTTCGCGAGAACTGATAATTTGATCTTGATATTGAGTTGTGTAGCAGTGAGTACGTCATGCTCCCTTAGACGGCACTGCTTGCGGTAGCGTCGGCGGTCGGGTTGCCTCCCTCCCTCAAAAATGTGCGAGGGGGGCGATGGCTGATCCTCGCGTTATGCTCGTGAACGGGTGCTGCTTGTGGTGCCAAGTCGTCTTACTGACTATATATTAGTTTTTTTTTTAATTTTGTAAACTCTTTTTATTTTACTTATGTTCTGGCTGAGCGGTCTAATTTACTAATTTACTAGTTTATAAAAGAATAGCACATGTAGGTGGGCACTCCCTTATATCCTATTAAGTGTAAATAATTGGAGGCTATAATTTTATTTTCATCAAACATATTAAATGCTTGAGTTAGTTAAGGTATGTAGGGTGAGTGCTAGCTAGCATGTGGTGTATAAATAATTTTTACTGAAATTTTGTGTCAATATTGCATATTGTCCTCTATTGTGGAATACAAATTACATTGTATGCAAATGTACATATTAAACATTGTTTAAGGTTCTTCTAACCTACACACAGACATGTGTTGCTGGGGAGTTTGTTGCGCCACTTCTTCTTCCCAGCAAAAACACATAGGAAGTGGTGAAGGGTGGGCGTTTTGGAGGCTGTCTATTGTAAATTCCTGACGTTCAAAAAGTGCTGTCTTGCAGCCAAGTTTGAATAAATGATTTTTGATTTTGATTTTTTGATTTTGATTTATCAGGGTTCCCAGGTAACTGGGTTAAACGTACAGGCAGCCGCTTCAAGTAACACATTGCTACTTAGCTACATCCAGTTAGATTTTAAGTACAAATGAAGATGATGATAAATTTAGAACAGTAGACTTACCTAAAGGTGGACTAATTTTCCTTAACAATGTTACAACGTCCAAGTGCTTGATTCTTCCCTTCGCGTCAGGGTCATATTCACTCCATAATCTGAAATTCATAATTTCAGTGTTAGATAGCGAAGGCTATACTGTACTTTTATTAGGGTGCTAAGTGTACCTTTAAGGAGTTCCTACAGAAAGCAGTAGAAATTGCCAAAAAGTTAAAACATGATACCTTACCTAACGAATTCATCAAGATGATGAGGTCCCAAAATGGACCAATCTCTGGTCAAGTAGTCGAAGTTATCCATGATGACGGCCACGAACAGGTTGATGATCTGTAAATAGGAATTCAAAATTATTTAATTCAATCTGCCACATTTTGTGCAGCAAATTATTCTCCATACTGACCGAGACCTTCTCTCGAAGCCAGGCACAAAGTATTATTCTACCTCTCAATTCGATTGCATTTACCCTCTTTGGCAGTTTTCATGTACATAATTTGTGTTCCACAGTTACAGTTACATAGAAAAACAACTATATATGTGTTGTTGTCATATTTTAAAACTTGGCAGTTTTCATGTACATAATTTGTGTTCCACAGTTACAGTTACATAGAAAAACAACTATATATGTGTTGTTGTCATATTTTAAAACTTCATGAAATGCGACCATCTCATGAAATGAAGTTATCAAATCCTCGATATAGGTAGTTACAGCTTACGAAATATTTACCACACGCAGCAATATAAAAACCAACTCACCAAAAAAGTACAAAGTAGCGAGAACGAGATAAAGTAAGGGAAGGCCATCCAATTTCCGCAGTCGGTATTCAGATCGGGCTGGGCATCCTTGTCATAGCGGTCCGGCTTCATGCAGTGCAAGGGTGCCCCTGGACGCTCGTCTATGTTCGGGGATAACGCCATCATTATGTCTTGCCATGCTTCTCCTGAAATTTTCATTTTTGTAACGTTGAGTCAAAAGTGAGTTTTGAACAAAATGGTAACTTGGCGAAACTCAAAAGGAGTCGCAGATGTTGTCATAAGGGTTAATGGGTCTTGAGTGTTCCGGAAAGCATGTGTAATTGGTGTCCTGTCTGTCGTTTGAATATCTTTGACAGTCGTTAGGCGAATTTAGTCTGAAAGTCTGTCAACCAGTCTCACCAAGAGGTATTGGGTTGTCTAGAGGTTGAGAAGGTCACACAAGCGGTCGCTCTATGTAAAACATCGGTATTCAACTGAATCCGGTTAGACTGGGAGCAGACACGATATTCTAGTTGGGAAGCAGCTAGGCTCATCTGAAATGATAATAGCCTCATAATGTGAAGGCAGAACTAACCTGTAGCAGATCTGAATAGCACCATGAGAGCTCCTCCAAATGTCTTGAAGTTATTGTTGCTGCTGATTACATCGTCGTCTGGAAACACTTTACCGAAAAGCTGCAAAGCAAATCAAAGTAAATTATTAATTAATCAGGTATTTGTACCTAGTAGTAGTACTAAGTAGTTTCAAGTTTACTTAAATAAGTGACTAGATTTTACCAAGAGTAACTACACTAGCAGTTCCCCGAGGTTCCACCCGCATCTCGAGGAAACTTCTTTTAGTACTCAGACAAAAAAGAGTTGCTTGATAGCGCGACAGAGGATTACTCTCGCATTTATAATACATTAAGTAAGGATGTGGACGTAGTGTTCGTAAGACTACGAAAAAAATGCAACTCTTACCTGCATCCCAACGACAGCATAAATAAAGAACAGTAGAACAATCAACAAGGCTACATAAGGCAGCGCTTGGAACGACTTGATGAAGGTCCATAGAAGAGTCCTGATGCGCTCTCCTCGGGACAGCAGCTTGATCAGACGCATGGCTCGGAAGAGACGGAAGAATGTTATGTATTTGAGTAGGTTTGAACCCTGGAAGGTGAGAATGATATTAAAATGATAATGATATTAGAATGATTAGAGTCTTGTATAAAAGAAAGGTTTTTTATATTTCATTAAGATCTAATAGTATCTAAGTTAATCGTGGGTTCAAATGAGCGAACGAATGAATCTGTTTTGATCTGATTTTTTTTTCAAATGAAGTTTTAATAAGGGCAGGTGGACAATGATGGCGATCATCACTGTCCACCTGCCTTTATTACAATTTTATCTGGTGGGGGCAGCAAGTTTTGAGATCATTTTGTAAGTATGTCATTTAATTTATAGCCATCCATATTTTTTCTAGACACATTATTCTAGCTATATGTATATAGAATCTGGGAATGAAACTCAATTCATTAATTCTTTCTTTTGTCGCTCCTATTCTTTGCATCCATCCACATCCATACGCTATATCATTAAAAAAAATATCTTACATCTTTATTAGCTTTGGTGACGTGCCCAAACTGTAAAAAAGACACAACAGTTAATATTTCTGCTACCACATCATTATCTGTAGTAGGTATTTCAATAAAATTACTTACCACAACTGGTTTCTTGTTTTCATTAACTTGAGTGACCACAATGTCTATAATACTACCAACTACTAATATGAAATCTGTCGTATTCCACGCGTCTCCGAAATAATTCTGAAAGAAAAATTATATAAAACAATCCCGACAATTTACAAAATAGTAATATTTGACATGGTGTTATGCCAGTTTCTGTAGATATCTTATACTTAATATATGGCTATGAGAATAAAGATATTCGGGATACAAATAAGGAAGACAAAAACTTACCTTAAATCTAAATGCAGCTAACTTGAACACAAATTCAAGCATGAAAACTGTTGTCAGCACCATGTTTACGAAATCCAGACCCTGAAAAACAAAACAATAAAGATACAGGATGTACGCAAAGCGAAAGATTTTACAGCAGTGGATTTTCAGATCGAAGTCGTGGTGGCCTAAAGTGGGCAAAGAACCAACCTCTAACTTTTCTAAGTGTGTATGTACTTTCTAAGTAATCTGAGACACCGATGGCTGATAAAAAGGGTGAAGGAAAACATCTTGAGGAAACCTGGACTATATAGTCTGATTTCAGACTGATGATGATTTCACCAACCCGCATTGAGCAAGCGTGGTGATTAATGCTCAATCCTTCTTCTTGTGAGAGGAGGCCGCACCCCAGCAGTGGGGCGATAAAAAGGCTTTCTGTTACACAGAAACAGTAACAACAACTATAGAGACCCACCTTCTTATAATCCTGCGATGCTCCATGGAACTTCATCATGAGCGCCACCGTGTTCAGCACGATGAAGAAGAAGATACAGTATTCAAACCGCTGTGACGTCACAAACCACCAGGTCTTGTATTGGATCCTGTGCTTTGGGATATATCTGGAAGATAGGAAAAAATGAAATACGTTGGTATATTTAATTTCTTTCAGACATCAAACCCATTTTTTTTTTCAAAAATAGGCGTATGAGACATTTTGAAACTTCTAGGTTCCGAAAGTGGGTCGTATGAAGAAGAACTGGCAATAAACTTTATAAAGATTCATTTCAACATTCAAAACACTAGACATAAACAACATAAATACTATAAATATCCCACTATCTACCTACCATTGACTATTTCACCAATGGTTTTACTCGCGTCCCGAAGAAGCTACTTCGCGCACCCAGTTAACGAGTAGTCTAACTTCTTCTAATCAAACAAACTCTTCAGTTTCTATTGATACCTACACTATGCGCTTGAGTTATTTTTATAACCTGTTTTTTGTCTATAATTAGGAAACCAACCAGGTATCCAGACTTACCGTCTAACAGGTTTAGCCTTCAACGCGAATTCTATGCAATTCCTCTGATTCTTGTCCAGCTCGCAGTCCTTGAACTCCTGCTCTCCTTCTTTCTGGAATGTTACTATGACGAAACCTACGAAGATGTTCACCTAGAAGATGGAATATATGATTATTATATGTCGAAGCATTATTTTAAGAACTGCTTAAGCTTTGTCATAGAAGTAATTTGCAAAAATAATTGAGGGTCAACTAAGAAGTTGAATAGGCTGTGGCATGGCTTTTTACTGTCACAATTTTATCACTTTCTTCAAATATTAGCTCTTAAGATAAAAGAAGAAAGTAAGGGTGTTCAGTTCAAAATTTGATTGCACCTTGAATACTCCAGAAGATCATTTGTGGTTGTTCTCGATATAATATCTATGCATACCTCTATGTTTTTGCACCTACTAGAGATCGGAATTTGTCATTACTTGTATGGGGCTAATTTCATTAATTCATCTCTACTAAGCTAATCAACAGGTATAATATTGGGAAAAGCCGTAAATGCAGAAACATGGCAGTTTGGAAATTAGATAAATTACATAAGCTTTTGGTAATTTTTCATAATCAGCTATATGCATTATAATCACTTGAATCTTACCATGAAGAACGCTATAACAATAATGTAGCTGATGTAGAAGAAGGCGACTAGAGGTCTGGAGTTCTCTATGGGTCCGTGACGCTCCTCGTTAGAATCCATCGATGTTGACAGTAATCTGGAAATATGCAGAGAAAATACTTTTACCTCTGTACTGAAGAAACTAACGAAGCAAGTTTACCTACTTTGGCTTTTAATGGAAAGAAGAAAGAAAGAAAGAAAGAAAAACATTTTATTCAATCGAGTGACACAAGAACAAAAGCAAAAGAAAAAAAAAATGTCATAAAAAAATAAAAATACGCATTACAAAGAGACGACACGAGATGAAGGTACATAACGGGAAATATGTGTCACACCCGCGTGAAACGGCCCTCGCTCAGCATAATGCTGAGACCCTATACGGGACAAAAGCCTGAGCGCTGATTTTCAGCGAGCGCCGAAGCTGACGCGATGACGTCTGCTGGAGCAAGTTTTAAATAGGGTATAAAAAAAAAATATTCTCTAGTTCCGATATAATATTTGGACATGTAATTGGTGTTGCGAGTACGTCTCGTCAGAACCTTGTCACTTAAAAAAAACTATTGATTCGGTTGAAGATTGTTTGCTACTCATACCGCTATGCACAAAGACCACGGGCTTAGTCGGTAGACTTGCAATGGATAGATTTCTACTACCAAATTTCATCTGTATAAAACTACATAGGTACGGTAGACTGCACATCAGTGGTAACTGTCATGTACCTTAACTCAATAGTGATAAGTACGATTTTCCTATGAATCTGTTACCACTGACCTGAAGTTGACTGTACTACTTATGGTACATATCGTTACGCCGTTTTTATAGCAGACAAGCCTAACACCCACTTTTTTCGTTGGAGGTTAAAAAATCTTACCCAGGCCACCCCTCAAAGGTGGACACGGTGAAGAGAGTCAGCATTCCATTGAGTACATCATCGAAATTGAACTTGTTTCGAATCCAAAACCGTTCCTCTATCACAAGCTTGCCATTCTTGTAAATTAGGTATGTGCCCCTGAAATATATACATAAAAAAACATTCATGTACATAATTATATTGCCAAGTATATAGGTGGTACGGGTACGCGTAATAAACAAATTGATAAAAAATATGCCTGTTTGTCTCTGCAAATCACCTATCTACATATTTTCTATTTTTATTTTTTGTATATTTAAAGTCAATGCGCAAACTGATGAAAATGAAATGAAAATGTAACGGTTACCATGCACAAAATACAATCTTCTAATCTACTTAGAAGAAGTCCATTCTATTGCCTATCAATACCTGCAATATATGCCTGTCTGCTTGGCTACCGTAGGCCATAAAATCTTACCACAATAATTATTTCAGAAATTCTTCAAATAATCATTTTTATTTCTTACTCATATTACAAAAAAACAAACTTTTGATCTTTGTACTCAATAAAAAAAAATACTCACGCGCATTCCTCTTCCGTAACTTTGGTGATATCTGTACATCTATAGAATTTACCCTGAAATCATTATAATATTACACCACAAATGTTCATATAAAAAAATTCTGTTCACCGACTCTTGGACTACATCATTCGATACTTATAGTCCGAGAGCCCGACTCCAATGTTTAAAAATGGAAAAGAAATGACAAAGACATTATTTTGGGGATATTTTTACATACTAACAGAATCACCTGACCTCGTTTACTAAAATTTCAATAAATAAAGCGAAGCACATAAAACAAATTATTAGTACATTGGATAACAACATAGCTGATACCTAGTTATTTTAGCATTAACCTAACTTGAAGTATGACTAACAATCATAAAAATATTTCTTTAAATAAATCTTGAAACTAACTTTTTTATACTTTGCCAAATAAATTATGGTCGTCAGTCATAAAATTATCATAGTTGAAGATAGAAAACTGATTTGGATATTTTGTAAAGATACAAAAAAGAATATATTACAAACCTTTTACCCTGTACGCCTATTTTTAAAATAATACAAATATTGTCATCAAATTACCTTAAACAACTGTATACCCACAACAGCGAACATGAATTGCAGCATATGATTTATAATGAAAATATTTCCAATTGACTTGATAGAAGCAAACACACATTTGACCACATACTAAAGCACAAAAAATGCAAAAAATGTTAAAGCGGCCAAAATAAAACGTTACCCAATTGAAGTATATTTTTTTATAATTTTTTGTGTTTTTATTTTCGCCCATTTGTCCCAATGTGCGTTTGTGTAGGTGTATGCAAACCACGATGCATAAGTTTGTGGAAAAAAAAAACAAAATGCAAAAATTAAATAAAAAATGTTAGGAAAAAAAACAAAAAAACTGGGGGGAAATGTCACCTACTTACATCGCGTTAGTCCTTGGTTTTACAGAAACAAAAAAAAATCTTTATTCGCTTTTGTACAAACGTGTCAGGGTCCCGGTCTGACTGTAGCTTTTCAACAATAAAAAAAAAACCTTAAACACACTAATAAACCAAGTACCTCACTCCTAGTTTTCGAGTGAAATGTCAAGGTAGGGCATTGTGCAACAGAAACACACCGAAGCACTTAATTTTGAGTCCAAAAAATCACAAAATTCGTAAAAAAAAAACTTAAAAAACATCACACAACACCTTTGGGCTAATTTTAATTGAAAAATAAAAACAAAACGAAGCATGCAAGCTCCTAGATAGAAATAACAAAATAGAATTTTTTGGACCCACGGGCAGAAGCGAAAAAAAATTGTTAGTAAACTAATTTTTTGGATTGCACGTAAATAAGCCTCACACATATTAAAGAAACGAAATCAGATGATTTGTGTAGAAAAGTAGATTTTTTAGAAAATATAGTGCAAGAATAATTTCCGGGTGCATAAAATACTTACTTCCATATAATGTAAATTGTAAATAAATTGACCCAAAGGTGTCTTAGTGAGTAAAAAAAATTTTAATATTGTTTGTCAATTTTTTCCTCTTCCCTACCTTGAACATTTGCACTCCCATGACAGCAAACATGAACTGTAGAAGATTTGTCACCAACAAAATGTTGCCAATCGTCTTAATAGCGACGATCACACATTGTACTACGTGCTAAAAATTGATAAAAATACTCTCTGTTTATTCTATCTCTACAAATTTATTATTTTACGAAGATATTATCAAATTATTTTGAGTAAGAATAGAAAATGTTGACACTAACCTTCAATCCTTTAGCTCTGTTGATTGCTCTCAAAGGTCTCAAAACTCGAAACACTCTCAAAATCTTAATGAAGTTCACAGTGTTTTTGGACCTGGACGAAAGGAAACACATTTTTAATATTTAACCAATGTTAAAAATTGCAGCAAACCGTCTTTATAACTCCTCCTCTTAAGAGTGATCTTCTCTCTTGTCTCACTTATATGTACACTAGCTTTTGCCCGCGACTTCTTTCGCGTGGAATAGTAACTTCCGGTAGATTTTTGGTTTGACCAATAGGTGGCGCTATATGTCCGGAATAAATTTTATTTTTATATTTTTTTGTAATAAAAACTATCCTATGTCCTTTCTCAAGTTTCAAACTATATCTGTACCAAATTTCACACAAATCGATTCAGTAGTTTAGGCGTGAAGAAAAGACAGACAGACAGACAGACAGACAGACAGACAGAAAGACAGACAGACAGAGTTACTTTCTCATTTATATTATTAGTTAGGATTGATATTCGATATAGCCATTAGTAAGACCCATACTTTCACTGTAGATATTTAAAACCCAACCATTTCCTAGTGGAAACATAAAAATCTATAATAACCACTCACCCATCCAAAGAAATCAAAGACACAATGACGACGAGTAAATCCAGCAGATTGAATGCAGATCTGCAGAACGCATCCTTGTGTAAGATGAAGCCGTAGGTTATGACCTTCAGTATCAGCTCCAAGGTAAACACAGCGGTGAAGAAGTAATCTATTTTACGAAGAATCTGGAAAAAGTAAAAAGGAAAGAGAATCAGCTTGATCTTCACAAAATGAGCTTTGTTTTTGTAAAGTCAGTGATTTTCGGAGTACTATGTATGTCGAAAATTCTCACTTTGAGTTTAGCGTGATGAAAATATATGAAAAAATCATAATGTTGAGGATCATAGCTGTTATATGAGGTCTAGAAGTACCTATTGTTATTCTTGTAAATCAGTATTTTGCTATTAAACGAAGATGATAGAATTCATGGTTTTATTAACCTTGTTGTAAGATAAAATCTCGTTTATAAAGGTCTACTTCATTACAATAAAAACATACCTCAGTCTGAGTCTCACTATCTTTCGATCCCACAGGATCCTCCATAGCCAACATGAGAGACGACGCAAGAATACACAGCAGAATCAAATTCTTGAACCACGAGTTTTTCTGGATTTTGTAGCACGTCACTCGGAACCTAGGAGAGAAACAAAAAAAGTTGAAGAGCAGCAGTAAAAGTTAAAGACGAGATTCCATTGGTAGCATATGGCACCATGGCACACAAATGGATTTGGTTACATAGAAATTAGTTGTCTTAGAGTTTATTATATCGTCATACTCCTGCTATCGTCATTCATTCATTAGGTACCAAGAGTTTTTAGAGGTTTTGCCGGGAGAAAAATTCACGCACAATGGCCTATGAAGGTATATCTCCATACGAAAAGTCTTAATCGGGATCAGTGTCTGCGAGGATGCGAAATAAATAACTCCTTATTTGCATTAAAATATAGTTCAAACGACAAACCAGTTAGTATTAGAGAAGATGAAGAAACTGCTGGCTTCGGGAATCGGTTTATCCTCATTCTTCATTTCCACGTCAGACAGCCTCCTGGGTCGAGCTGAAGTCGCGGCTAGCTGACGCTTTGGTGAATCATCTTTTTTTATATCTCCTGGTGAAAAAAGGCACACATGAAGATAATAACATCTATTAGGAAGCTGAAATTATTCTAACAGGTAAACCAAGACAGGTTTATGATATCCTTTTGTTATCAATTTTTTGATGTGAGAGGAATAAATACAGACCCGCTTTTGGGTTATATTTTGGAAAATAGAGCAGAAAGCGGCAAGATTTCACGGACGAACATTAATTTACCATTCATTGTACACCCTACTTACTAGATTAAGTTATAGATTTAAATTGAATACTACTATTAATACTTGCCATTTTGTTTCTTCTCAATTCCGACTAAAGTATCGTTGGCTTCGTCTCTCGTTTCTTGTTCCTGCTCCTCCACATCTTCTTCTGAACCAGTCTCTTCATACTCGTGGTCTGACCTGGAGACATTTACATCAAAAATCAGGTCTATATCATCATGATATTTTCCGGGTGCTGAATTCAATAATCATGATAAAACAACAGCCTTTGATAAGCTTTACGATAGATTTAAAAACAATACATTAAAAGTGTTAAGAATAAACAAGTGGAACGTTTCGTCTTACCTGGGTACCCTTTTATATTTCTTGTAAGGCCGGCTGTTAGTAAACAGTTTAGAAGAGTAAAATTAGCAGATACACAAACCAGAATGAAATGAAGAGCTTATAGCTTATAGTTTTAGATAAGATATTTTCAGGAAAAATTAGGAAGATAGAGATTAATAGAATGAAGATGCTGGATAACTAATTGTTCTAGTGCAATTGGAGACATATTTGCACCTAGCAGCAGCATTCCAGAAGATTTTACATAAGAAAAATACATTGTGTTAGAAATGTTTGGTGATGAAAATGTGCTTTATGTAGAAGTGCTTGTTTAAGTAGATTTACTTCCAAGCCAACAGACAATCGTTTAGAGACAGTGTTTCTGATTGTTACTACTTACCCTTCACTAGAATATCCTTCTTCTTCGTTGACGTATTCATCATCAGTCTCGCCTCTCTCTTCATCCAGTTGTGGATTACCTGCTTCTGGATTTTCAGCTTCCTGTCAATAAATAAATACAACTTGAGAAATTATAATAATGATAATATCTATTTAGTTAATTCCTCAACAAGGGCTATTTTGATTTAGGTTTGACGTTTTCTTGTAACGTTCAAATTCAGTTGTGTATATAGTTACAAGTTCATGATTCTCCATCAATGCTGCAATCGATGTTGCTATTTACGTCGGTTATACACATGATCAGTACCTATCCAATCGAAATAGTTTCATTTCTCTTATTATGTACTGTATCTTACAGGCACTGAAAAAACTTGTTTATTTCTTTAAGCAGAACTTATAAGTAAAGTTAATCTTACATCTTTCTCCTTTTGTATTTCATCCATCTCCTCAGCATCTCCCAGATTGTCGACAGCGATAGCCAAGAACACGTTCAGCAAGATATCTGTATTCATTCTCTAAGGAAATTATTATTTTCTACAAACACGTATTAATTACCCATATCTCTGGAATACTTTTTACCATCATCATCATCATCATCATCATCTCAGCCATAGGACGTCCACTTCTTACCATAGCTGGATAATTTATAGCCTATTTAAGCCAAGGACTATATGTACAGAAATGTAATGCTGAAGGAATTTTAGAAACCGGTCCATTTGTTTTTACATACAAGCAGTACATAAGAAAATATTGAGACCTTTTTGAAAAGGATACAGTTACCGCAGATGAAGATGACGATGAAGTAAATAGAGGCCAGCATCCCAGCCGTGCCGACACCACCGTACGCGTTGATACCGTGGTACATTACAGCATTCCAATCTTCACCAGTTAATATCTAAAAGAATAATATAATACACGTAAAATAATTATTTCAAAAGAATAAATTAAAGAATAATAATCAGCCAAAGACAATCTCAGAGTAGCAAAGTTATTTGATGGCAACTATATGGTACATTATAGAGACTTTAGTTTATCAGTTGGTCACAATAGTTAACAAAGTTATAAATAGGACACTAATGAGCATACAACGGTAGAATAATTTATTACTGTGCAATTAAAGTAGGTAAGGATATTATATTACCTGAAACATAGTCAGCACTGCTTGCCAAAAAGAGTCAAAATTGTGTCTCTCTTTCTCCTCTTCAGGCTCGTAATCAAATCTCCCTCCGAAGACCTGCATGCCCAGCAGCGCGAAGATCATGATGAACAAGAAGAGAAGTAGAAGTAAAGAGAAGATGGACTGGATTGAGTTCAGAAGAGAAGCTACCAAGTTTGAGAGGGAACGCCAATACCTGAAAATAAATAGTATATTGATGTAAAAAAATTATGCAAATGCAATAGAGTTTTACTTATCTGGCTACCTATGTACAGACTTATTATACCTGAAAACTGCCCCCCACCAGCGGTTACCTATCCCAAAAGAACACCACAAAAGTTGCCTAAAGGCCTTTCTTAATAACTTTCCCTTGAACGCTCCACTACTGGACTCTTTACTGAACTTTTAGATAGCCCATTTGTCGAAGAAGGCTAGGTTACTTTTTAACTAGGTAAGTGGAGAAGTTTAACTTAACGCAGGTAAAACCGCTGATGAAAACTAATAATTGACATCCAAGAATGGATCTGAAAAAGCGATTAAACTTACTTGGTAACCTTAAACACCCTGAGCAGTCGAACACACCGCAACACAGATATACCAAGCTGAGGAATGGTGTCCGTGATGGTCAGCGCCAGCTCCACGATGGAACAGAACATCACGAAGCAGTCGAAACGGTTGAACAGGGAGACGAAGTAACCCTGGAAGATGAAAGAAAAAAAAATTGATGACCATCTCTGACATAAAGGCTTCCTCTGTATTTTGAAGACACATTTCCATAGGTCATTTGGGCATCTTTCAAGCAATCAGAAGCCTGAAAGTGTGACAACCAGTCTTATCAATGATTATCAGGCAGCCCAGATAACTGACCGGACAGAACGGACCAAGGAGGTCAGTCAGTCACTTCACGTAAAATTCTGGAACTGGGCCCTAGCCTTCTAGTCAAAGACCTGACAGTTGACCCTAACGTAGTTGTTAAAAGACAGATTTTGGACTACAAAAGTATAAATTAGGCTAATAGTACCTATGTCAGGAAAAAGAGTAACTTACTTGTAAACCCAGTGCGTACATCTTCACCAACATCTCCATAGTAAACAGCACGACGAAGAAATAATTAGCGTAGTTCTGGAAGTGGTCTAACCAGTGTGGTTGGCTGAAATAAAAAAACGCTTTATTAAGTAAAATCTTTCTCTTCTCCGCGGTTCCGACTGAATCTTTAGGGAACTACTTCGTTTAGTTTATTCGGATAAAAGTAGTCTGTCTTTTCTCAAGAGCTAGGTTATTAGATTGTTCAAATAAATGGTTTCAGGAGATAAAATACTGATGATTAAAATAGGAGCCTCCCCCTCACTTAATTGCGAAAAGGCTAAGCAGTTGGTTTTTGATAGACTTTCATAAAGCTAGGTATAACCAATTAAACCAAGGTATACTTACTCATGATGTTCAGTAGCTAACACCAACGTGTTCAAGAATACGAGTACAATGATAGCCCAGTAGAACGTCTGAGATTTTACCGCCTTCCTGCATTGTCTTCGTAAGCGCCGATTCACCTAAAAGTGTATTGTTTTTTTTATTATTTTACCATATCTATCACTTAGGCAACTCGTTTTCGACTAGGTGTCTAAGTTTGTATTACTCTATGAAGTATAGCTTCTAGTCAAGGTTTCACCCACTTTCTGAGGAACTGCTTGCAAAGCTCGGATAAAAAATGCATCTCAATCGGTACAGCCGGTTTAGACTTACTTTCTAATTTGTAACATTAGTAAGGATTATAAGTAAAATATTTAAGGATTGTGCTGTACCTTATCGAACCTCCTACAGTAAATCTTGCAGGTAGACCCGTGTCCTTGTTCAGTACTTGTATTTATATTGCTTTGAGATCCTTCGTTGCTTTTTCTGTCTTTTTTACCTAAAACACAAAAACTATATTAGCTTCCTACTACCAGTTTATTAATACATTCACATTTATAATATTAGTAAGAATTTTGTCAGAAACAATTTTGGATCTTCATATTTTATGTGCTTTTGTGTTTTCTATTCTTTTTATTTTATTAATGTCCGTTAAGATCTCGTGCCTGTTATAATATTTTGTTGATGTTTCATTTTACCTTTAATCAAACAGATTATTTACGTATACTTCGCTACTTACACATTTTATTCAAAACCTCTAATTAATCATTACCTTGTGAGTCCGTATCATCCTCTTTCTGTCCCTGATCATTCTCCAGGTCCAACTCTTCAGCTACTGTGATCCAATTCAGGTATCCTTTCAAATCTTCTTCAAACTGTTGCCTCTCACGGGATTTTTGAAAATCACCTCGATTCTTCGCTTTTTCTCTTTCTTTGGAGAATTCTCTGTGAAGATAAAATAATAATGTGAGTCTTTATTTAAAAAAATATATAGCCCCCTTTTTTGAACTCGGTTAAAAATTTAAGACAAAAAAAAACAGTTGAAGTGAGAACCTCTTCCTTTTTTGGAGTCGGGGAAAATAAATATTGTCAGTTTTCACATGCCATCGTTTTTTGTAAGTGATCATGCTAACATTCTTGTAGAGGCAGGCAAAAAGTCTTACAGTGCACTAAATATAAATGTAATACCTACCTACAGTAAAGAAACACTATACAATTTTCTATAATTTACAATACTTACTCATCCTTACACAACTGCAGTGGACAGGGAGTGCGACAACAAGATGAATTATATCAAAAGCAAGATACATCTGTTCTTTGAAATTAGTTTACGTCACCACAACATTAGATAATTCTTAGGAATTTAAAGTGATTTTGTCATTTACTAGTTTCTAATTCAGCACACGGCATTTGTCACTCTGAGTTTTATTTATATTCGTACTTAAATAATCCGAGAAAATCATCACTATGCATCTTTTTGCTAGTGAAAGATGTCCTCGGCTTTCGGATTCATAAATCGGCCCAACAAAAAACCTATATCCAAGTTTTCCCATGAAAGCCCTACTAACAGATAGACATGGTCACTATCTCTTTAATAATATTAACCTCTATATCTAGGGATATTAACCAATATCCCTAGATATTGGTTAAGATTTAACACTTACCCAGACAACACACCGAGAATGAGATTCATGACGAAGAAGTTACCAAAGATGACGAGCGTCACGAAGTAGATCCACGGCCATGTGTTGCCTTTCACATTGGCTATCTGAAACATATAGTTTAGTGTATGTTAGTGTTTATTCAAATACAGTCTAAAGGTACAAATGAGTTTCGATTTAAAACTGATGGTATGTTGCAAGTAAAACCAACATTGTTTCAAAAAAGACTGTGACAATAATTGTGCATTTGGGAACAAGGGATAACTAAAAATTCTTAACGCGAGTGGCATAGGAAGAAATCCTCGGGTTCAAGAAGTTAGGAAAAACAGCAAAAAGTAAATAAAATAATAGAGGCATTAACTTATAACCAGCGGGGAGCTTTTAGCTTTAGAGAAACAATATTAAACCAGTGATTAACAAAAAAAAAAAAAATACACGAATATGAACAAGATGATCCAAAAACAAATAAACACAGCATCAATACTCACAGCATACATAATATCAGTCCACCCTTCAAGAGTGATACACTGGAAGACGGTCAGCATAGCATAGCCGATGTTATCGAAGTTGGTGATACCGTAGTTGATTCCGGGCCAGTCGCCGCGGCAGACGTAGTTCTCAGGACACTTGTAGCCGAAGTCACCAGGCTCACTGTTGCAAGGACTTGGGTCGTCTATGAGCTCATCTGGAAATGTGGTTATGTTTTGGTTATTGTGATGGAATAAATGATAGAATAGTCGAAAAGTTGCATGAATACAATATTGATATTAGTGACGGTAGAAAATATTTTTTACCATCAATCAATAGTTAAGAACCTGCAACTGCCAGATCTTCCATTTTTTTTATAATGGCCCCTACATTAAATTTCTGCATATACATATATGTACTTATTTGAATTTTTATTCATGCCATTTAGGCAATTTACCCATTTTTTAACCGGTCTGCCTGCTCCCTCCACATACTTAACTTACTAATTGTAGCATTTCATCCCTTCTCATCACATGTGCTCATTTGCTTACGCCACTGAGGAAAGGGTTGATACAAACTTAACCAATGAAATATACAATACCTTTAGTCCCATTCTTGAAGCACGTTTCATGTAAGATGCCAGAGAACAGCTCCAAGCCGATGATGGCGTAGATGATGATCACGAACAGGACTAAGAAAGCGATGTGGAACAACGGCACCATTGCTTTCAATATGGAATTTAACACAATTTGGAGACCTGGAATATAAAAGATAACCAATTAATATTCCTCCTTCGAAGATATTAGTGTGTATGAGTTATATATTTTTTAATTAGATTTGCGATGTGCTCATTTTTGGCTTTAAATATTATAAATTTATTTAATGCAGTACCCACGGCACAAAACTCTTGAAGCTCTAGTGACAAAATACTCCGAATTCAAAAATCTTCTATGTAAACTGTTCTGCGTTTGGGATTTGAGCAGTATTCGTAAATTTCTCATCAACGATATGTAAGCAGTACTCAGGAAATGTGTATAAGTATGGGTCTCAAACTTACTTGGCACACCAGAGACCAGTCGAAGAGGCCTCAACACTCGGAAAGCTCTTAAAGCTTTCACGTCAAATGAGTCTTTTGAAATGTATTGCAGGATCATACTCGCTATACTGAAACAAACATAATCAAAACATGTTAATCATTTATACTTCATTTTAAGTTCACCGTGCATCGTGAATGAGGTAGTGAGGCGCGTAATTTCAGCCCACTCAAATGAGCTACATATAGGTATTCATCCTCTACTTCTGATATAAGTTCTTTAATAAGACATTTTTGAAGATTATTGACATTGATCGCCTATCAGTAGGTTTCATTATAAATAACAATAGTATTGCATCAATCTGACATGTTCGAGTTCAATTTGTGTGATAAAATCGCGATGGTTCTTGGAACGATCCTACGAGTCATATTCACTTTCAATATCTTCTATCTCCATCCATCATCTGCCATATACCGCATCATCACCTCCTAATGGAAAGCTACAAACTCACCCAATAGTAACGATGGTGAAATCCAAACTATTCCAGGTGTTCCTGAGATACGCTCCCGGGTGGAACAGAAAGCCGTAGGCGATGATCTTCATCACGCACTCCCCGGTGAATATCACCATGAATATCCATTCTACTTTTTCCTGGAAACAGTGGTAGTATAATAAATATTAAGTGTGTTGTACTCAAATTATACACTAGCAGAATAATATGACCCTGATACGTCTTTCTGATTTTCATTTTCTCTAAATGTTAGTTTCTGAAGTATCTCGGAAACTACTGAATGGGTTTCAAATCAAATCAAAATCAAATCAAATGTATGACACGTATGGGAATGCACCATATGCATATTTAGGTATACCCCGTACATCAAATATAATAAGTATATCAATAAGCAAATAACTTCCTGGATTTTCATCATTCAAAGCATTCAACCACATTGAGTAGTGTTGGAAATGTGATGATTCGACAAAAATGTGCATGGGGTTTCTTACTTTGTGTTAGAGATTTAAATAACATAATAATTAAATCATACTCACCAATATTTGATTAGTATTATTAGTATCACTGGACGGATACGGTGTGAAAACTGCTAAAGCTATACAATTTGCAAAAATCGTCGTCAATATCATGTATTCAAATGGTCTGAAAGAAGTTTGTTAAGGAAACCTTTGAAAAAAACAATGCGTAATCATCAGCCTTTTTATTATGCACTGCAGGTTGCAGGCCTCTTCTCACACAGAAAAGAAATGAGCTTTCATCAGCATTGCTTGCTCAAGGCGAATTGGTGATTTCAGACTTCGAATTCCAGGCTTAAAGTCCACTTTTATTTTGCCAATATTGTCCAAGATACCTTAAAAAAGTACGTAAACATAACATTCAAAAGTTACATTAGTATTCGCCTGACCTGGAATCGAAACCTGCACACTCATACTTGAAAGGCTGATACTTTAACCATAAGGCTACCACAACTAAAGGTTTACTTACTTAAAAGTATCATAAAATAGAAAATTTTAAAATACATGACTTTTAAAAAGGATACTTCCACTCAACAATATCATAGCACAACTTCCTCAGAGGGTTCTTAAGTCCTAAGCAGAACAAGCTCCGTTTAGGCTTCTCAGGCTGTGGCTTGCCCCGCGGCCTCGCCTGCTTGCGGGGAGCCGGGGTTGGGGCTGCTATACTGGGGTCTACCACGCTGTCCGCCCCGGGGGTCGTAGCCCCAGTCGTTTGGGGCTGTTCCGTTGACATTTTTACCTGGAAAGACGAAAATGGTTGGTTAGTTTTAGAGTAAAACAATAAAAAAAAAAAAAATTTTATCTAAAACGCGTCAAAAATTCATCCCCATCGCTGTCAACTGGGAGCGTACCCAAGAGGCTGGCAGCATTACCTCGTTGGATGGTCATGCTGATCCTTTTTTCGAGGTAATAGCCAGCCTTTTGGTCACGAGAAGCGTCAACCAGCCGCCTAGACAGATCTTTAAATAGGACACTGAATAGATTGAAATAAGACCAGTTTAACAGTGCATAGATTCGGTTTCCTTATGTGTATGTAGTATGTTTACCTTAAGAGCGATTATTGGAGGTCCACCGATCGTTCTAAAACAGTGTTTTTATTGGACCCTAAGGAATAATTTTTTTAACCGATCCCAAAAAAAATTAAGTAAAAAGAACAATTTCATTTTCTCCCGACATACATAATTTGAATTGATCATCAGTGACCATCGTAAAATTTAAATACTCGGTAATCAGAAGGATCATATCCGTCCCCTCTAAAGATTTTTCGAATTAATGCACAATTTACGACATTATACGTCGTAAATGAAATGTAAGCCAGTTCATAAAATTGAGATATTTCGCCTATATTATTGACTTTCCGAGTGGGCGGCCGATGATGTTTGTTCGATCTATTGAAATAACAGAATATTGAAAAATAGCTTCGACAGATGGCCGAATTGAAATAGTATATATGTTACCGTAAGATTACAAACATCGTTAGATTACAATCTATCTCGAGAGATTGTAAACTGTCGAATTATTGTGAACCGTAACATCTGATTGCAATTTAACGCATTATTTTTCGCTATATTATAATCTATCGATGAGAAATTGTCAAATTGTCAACTGTCCGAAAGCTCTCTCTGATTGGTCAGTCTTTTTGTAAGATCGACCAATCGCGACCAGCCGTTCTGTTCCCATGGAATTCCCGTAGAGTTAGGAATGAAATAGAGGTGTCAGTTAAATAAAATAAATGCTCTTCAAAAATTCTTCAAGTATTAAATTTATATAAAAATAACTCTTATAAAAATACGGTTAGGTATTTTGTCTTCAAATACAAACTAATATTTAAAAATAAAATAAAAGGGGTGCTAATTAAACAGGCTTCTTTTTAATATCATTATTCGCCCCCAAAAATGTATGTTGCCTTCTAAATTACTAAGTCAGCCACAATTAATAAAGCGTCGAGCATCTAAATAATACTATCTTAGCCACGAGTTATCTTCCACTCTAAATACAACTCAGCATGATGGTTATTTTTTTGCATCTAAATTTGTAGCATGCATTCTAACAGTAAACTTCTTAAATACTATTAAATGACATCATAAACATATTTATTTACCTTCTAATTTTTTAACTCGTACCTACTGAGTTTTTTGTTTAAAATATAACACATCCCATATTAATTGACCCAGCATGGAAGTAAGCATGCAACATGCAGCAAGCATAACTTCTGTCACGGCTCCGGCGCTGCGGGGCTCCGGCGGTCCCATGCGAGCTTATCGTCGCAGATGGTTTTCACGCTCACCACCGCAGCTTCGGCTTGCTGGCCGGCGGAGCCGGCCAGCCTCAGCCGCGGCGGCGAGCGCTGAAACTACCTGCGCCTCAGCTCGCAGGCCGCCTCGCCCCTCCGCGCCTACGCGGTTTTGAATTGCACTCTAGGGGTAGGGCAGACAAGACTACGTGGAGTCGGTTTTGCAGCGATTCGTTTTCGTCACTAACTTCAATTTTTAATACAATTTTTAATTGTGTGTAATTTGAGTCTTAAAAATTAAGTACAATTTTTGATTTTATAAAAAATTAAACCGTCACTTATTTTTGCACGTCAAAGAGCTGTGACACCGGGAGTTGCAAAGAACATTGTCTTTTTTGACGTTCTACCAATCAGCGCGCAAGATGCATTCCGTTCTACGCCAGTTGACAATTTGACCGCTCTACATCGCTCTCGATCTTACAAAAAGACTGACCAATCAGGGAGAGCTTTCGGACAGTTGACAATTTGACAATTTCTCATCGATAGATTACCTATAATAAAGCGTTAAATTGCAATCAGGTGTTACGGTTTACAATAATTCGACAGTTTACAATCTCTCGAGATAGATTGTAATCTAACGATGTTTGTAATCTTACGGTGACATATACATAACTGAGGAAAATAGCTATGTTTTTATATACGTCACCGGAAAATAACAAGATCCGTAAGATTATAAGCCTAGGAAAATAATAAACTGTCGTAAGATTCTAAACTAGAGATAAATTCTATATTTTTTTGTAATTTTTCGGTTTTTATTATTGTTCATAATATGTGTCATTTCATGACAAAAGGTACCTTATGGACTTTGGCGCTTAAGTCATTTGGAGATACAAATTCTACAATCTTGCTTAGACTAAAAAAACATAATGTCGTAAGTGCCAACACCCATAAGGTACCTTTTACCGCGAACTGACACATATACAGATGTTATCTCATGAAAGCAGGTGAGGAATACTAGATGGGATACTAGAGTGTGTAGGTACACACTGAACTTAATAAAGTACATCAATATGAACATGAGATTTATCTATAGTTTCGTAGTAAGAAAAATAATTCTTCTTACGTAAGAGGTTACGTAAAATTCAGTTTGTAGCCGGACCAAACGAAAAAAACAGACTCAAACTATATCTTCATTTAAAACCAATAAAAAAACAGATTATAAAACAAGAATATCTAGGTCTTACTCTACAACACATACTAGCAACGTACCGCGGAAGACGTTGCATCCAAAATTAGACTCCTTTATAGCACTTTTGACCCCGAATCGTGAATGCGCTACATGAAAACATAAAGACAGACAAGGTCTAGAGCAAATATAACGCATTCGTCCAGGGGTGTGTTTGTTTACCATTTCTCAAACTAACTAACAAATATCATGACTGCAAGTTTGTTTGTTTGTGACGAAAACGAAAAAGGGTCTGCCTTTGACCAGTGGTTTCACTAGCGCCTCGGGTCACCCTATTTCTTCTTCCCTGTAATAGCACATAGGAAGTGGTGAAATGTGGGCATTTTTGAGGGATGGAAATTCTGGCGTACGAAAAGTGCCTTTGAATAAATTTTCGATTATCATTTCACCTTTAGGGTATCACCTCCCGCTGTGCGAAATTCCATCTCAATCAGTCCAGCCCTTTTAGAATAACTCCAAGTCGTGATTGCGTAATTTATTATTACAAAAGACTTAATGATTGGACGAAAGATTTAACGATAGATGTGACAAAGTACATACAAAATATCACAGAACAATTCATTCTCTATAATAACTAGGAGCGGATTAAAAAGAAATATAGCAGCTGAAGTACTATTGAAAGTCTAGTATCTAAAGCAGACAGAAATATAGTCGAAAATACACTCACTATGACGTCAAACAGTCATATTTCATTCCGTAGTCTTGCCAGACAGACGCATTGAATAACTGAGTATATTGTCGTTTTATCATCTGAGATAAATTTCATATTTGTCTTGTCATAGGGCAAAGGTTTTATATACTAGCTGGTTCAAACGGATTCGCCTGTGTCCCTTCCTAAGAATAGATAAATAAAATCACGTATATGTATAATGTCGGGACATCTTTTTCACACACGGTCGTTTAGCCCCGTGCAAAGTTATTAATTAACTTGTGTTAAGGGTGCTAACACAACTGATAAACTACATATATGCATATTTATAAATACATATTATAACACCCAGACCACGTATATCTGTTATAGCCACTATCAGTCACTTTCCAGGAAAAAAATACTGTTATTTTGTATCAGGAAATAATAAGTGTAGCCACAAAATTATTTATTGGACACATGATTAAACTTCTAATTTTATAACTAAGCAACGGGGAAATGACATAGCTTCTAATAAACTAATTCGTCTTTTTTACAACGCCATCTACTAGAAAGCTTCAATAAAAGATCATCAATTATTGTAACTTGTCCTTCTTATTTATATTGTCCCCCGACACGTCAAAATTTAGTTTAGTCTGACATGCTTTAGTTGGTACTTACGTAGTGTTAAAAGTTATTTTTTGCTTTTTATAGGGTTTAGCGTTTTTAACCTTTTGTCATACTAATTGCGTACTTTTTTTGGGTCGGGGGTTTTTTTAAATTTATAATTTAATTTTATTTCATGCTTTTTGAAGGAGCTCCTTAATTTTTTCTTCTTTCAGTTAATTTCTTTTATTTTAAGATGGGGTCGCTCTATGCGATCTCGGACAAAGGATGCTGTTTAACAATCCTCATAACATACTGGCTCTGGGAGAATTGCACAGATTGAGGAAACATAAACCTTTGGTCATTCTAGATTTTCAGCGAAGATATAAATCGGTTTATCCGTTTCATTCCGGCATTCCAGGGTTTCATCCGCCACATCCCATTTCCAGTATCAGGTTCTCGTCAATTGAAGAGAACTAGTCAAGACAAATTCAACGAGCCCAAACTCGATGGGTTTACTAAAAGGCAGTTCAGGGTTACGTCTCCTACCTTCGTGCCCTAACAGCAGACCAGCTCGGTGGTTCCAGAAGACATTAGTGTTTCAAATTTCAGATCCCACACATGCTTGCAAGTAAACTGAGCGTGTAACATTCTTCTCACACCTAACAAACGAGCTGATGACCTTGAAGACCTGAACCGATTTCCACCAAACATAGCTAAGAACACTCCCGAATGACACTCCTTTTAAACAAAAAAAACCGCATTACAATCGGATCATCCGTTTGGGAGCTACGATGCCACATACACACACACACACACACACACAGACACGTCAAACTTATAACACCCCGTCGTTTTTGCGTCGGGGGTTAAAAACATGGGACTCATTAATATCACTGAATGAAATACGAGTGGACAAATCCATGATAATTAATAAGTCTATAAAAGGTATTGAAAGAATCGTAAAAAATATCGTAAAACGATTCCTTGTTTGGCAAGAGATAAAGTCAGTAACTATACAGATCAAATAATTAATATATTTACGAGTATTGGTATGTATACGTGGTGTATACTTTGGAAGTAAGTAGAAAATAACTAAAAAATATTTTGAATATTGAGTACGATTTTATCACGTTGTACCTACGTTATACCTACGGTGACATTTGAACATGTTTGGCAAACGTTATGGGTAGTCAGATACCAGTAAGTCTGACAACCAGTATAACCTAAGGGTATTGGGTTAAGAAGGTCAGATAGGCAGTTGCTCCTTGTAAAACACTGGTACTCAGTTGCATCTGTTAGACTTAGGGCTGCCATCCGTCCGGGTTTCCCCGGATTTGTCCTCGTTTGGAGGCCGTCCGGGGGCCGTCCGGGCGGGGTTTCAAGAAGTGTCCGGGGAAAGCCCGGACACTTTTCATGTAAGGAAGCCCCTCATTGAATTTAAGTATATGTTAATAGTAAATGGATTACAAATTAGGTAATATTTTGTTTAAAAGAAATCGTACTCGTTCGGGGAAAAAATGCGATTTACGCCAAATGTCCGGGTTTTTTTAATGTTTGTCCGGGTTTGGCAATATTCGAGATGGCAGCCCTAGTTAGACTGGAAGTCGACCAAACGTACCTAATTGGAATAAAGGCTAGGCATATGATGATAAGTTTTACTGTACACGAAGAAGTAACAAACACACATACAGAAACACTTTCGCCTTTATAGACTAGTAGAATTTAAGATCTGATACCATGTCTCACGCTATACCACTTTGGATAAACGTTTTGTCCTCAATATTTACTAAAACATTTTATTGGACTATGATAGTCCAAACAATAACCAGAACAATAGTTTGGCTATTCTGTCTATCTAGTAATTTCTTTATCACGACTGTATGTATGAATGTACTTAGTTTTTCGATAGGAAACCAAAGTCTGGGTCATTCCCTATTGCATGTAAAGCACTCTTTCGCTTAAATTAAATTGTTAGCACCTACTATATCAGACTATATGTACTTATAAACTACTACGTAAAAACTAGGGACTTCACCTTTTTCTGCTATTTTGTCTTTCAAGATTTTCGAGGGTAACTTGAGCACATTTAAAAAAAAAAGATACTTTGACTTTGAGCTCCTTATTTTGGACATACATAGTTGAATCATCAATGCTGTTTCATTTAATTTAATAATTAATAAATTCATAGTTTTATGATACTTAACAGAAACTAGTTGGTGCTCTGTATTCAGCAACATTTTCTGGTACTTAAATAAAAAATATATGTAAGTCGAATGGAAAAGTACAGTTCATAATTTTCAACTACTCTATGCTAACGTAATACGCTTGGAACATAAAAATAAATAAGCATAAACCACATTAACCGTAAACTACACTTTTATCATAATTCTTATTTACTAATTCAAATGAGATATCTAGTCAAAGAAATGAATGACTAATCTCTTTAAAGTTTTCGATAACCCTCGACTCCACTCATTTTTTGATCTACAAATCTTGGCATGCCGCCATTTTGAATTTAATTGCTGAAAGCAATCCGTCTTTTTTATTTTGCGATCTCTTTAAATCTTAGCGTGGAAGTGTTTAGATAACACACTTATGCAATGTGTGGACTTCCGTGGATTTTGAAGGTTAATGAATTAAAGTTTAGTATGAATTCCTATCAATCTTTATTTCCGCCTTCAGTAAAGTTCAGAATAAATAAGGTAATGTTTTAGCACGCCTGATGTTGTCATTTTGTTACACTTTAAAAAACACTTTTTTACAACAACTTTGGTGAAACCCCGAGCATCCAAAAAATGAGGTCTACGACTAACGTCATAAAACTACAAGATCTTTTACACTATTGGATTTAACGTAACGTACTATAGGTGGAAAACAATTGACAACTCTCATTACTATTACACTAAGTAAGACAAGTGAACATTAGCAATATTAGATCTCACATACACATTAAAAGATAAAGATAAAGATTCATTACAGATTTATTTGAGAAAAAACTGATAATCCACTTTCTTTGCCGATTGTACTATGTAACTTATAGGAAAACTTTCTAGAGGTAGATATTAGACTCGATACTAGCATCAATAATAATTAGACGATCTTATTGAAATGTTTTGACTTCGAATGATATCTTAATGGTCCACATAGCACTGATATTTCTATGAATCGATCACTATTGGCGATGCAAAGATTCTAACTAGCGCCTCTAGTGTCAAAATAGTGAAGCTGTCTAAGAACGACACTTTGAAAGTTTTCGTTACAGTTAACGTCAGAGAAAACATATTAAATTAAATACAAATCAGATTTATGTGGCATTTTGGTGTTTAAGACAATAATAATGTTGTCAGTACTCGATGTAATTAGTGCGTCTGCAGGATACACAAAACCAATGCCAAAACAAAGGCTAATGGTACTTCTTTATCAGAGCTTCTTTTAGGAATACTTTGAGACGGTACGACATAAGGATACAACTTCTGCCTTTTAGGGTCAATTCCCACTGAAAGAGCAGCGGCCGGCAGCGGCCGTAAGAACACGGACAATGTAAGAGCGCGGCGCGGTGCGGCGCGGCGCGGCGCGGCGCCGCGCGGCCCGCCGCGCTCGCGCTCTATCACTTGCATTTGCGGCCGCTGCCGGCCGCTGCTCTTTCAGTGGGGATTGACCCTTAGAATCTGGAACAATAAACATAATCTCGTTATCTGACGAGAACCTCGCCTTAGCGTACTTAAACTAAATGAATAACTTATAAATACATATAAATATAATTTGTGTACAATAGAACAATAAAAACATTATTATACTTACTGTTTGGAAAAAAGTTTGAAGCTTGAAAATGATGAGAACAAACTCTCATTGATGGTGAAATTGGCTTGCCTATTCTTAAAGCAGTCTTCCATTTATTCTTCATAATTTTGTCTTTTGGGAATAAATGAAAACTTATTCCCGTATCTCCCTAAGTACTACATTGAGGAACGCAACAATATTTCGTATTTCTGCTTTTATTAGCAACAGGTTTCCGTATATAATCGTGATCCATCTGAATAATCTAAACATAACTTCAAAAAATAAACTAAGTGTCGTTCTTAGACAGCTTCTAAATGTCGCCACTAGAGGCGTGCGCGTAATCTTTGCATCGCCAATAGCAAGATTTGACATCTTGATCAAAGAACATTTCATCTTTGATCTTATTTCAGAGCTCATGTCTAGACAGCTGAAGTTTGTAGTAAAAGCTAGTAGATACTGGAGAATAGACTGAGCTAGATACCTAGGTACCTTGAAATATTCTACTAAGCTAACTTTATTTGTATAGTTCTTCTTATACGACATTAAAAAAAAAACAGTATTCAGCCCCTCCAAATTAAATAATAAAAACCGGCCAAGTGCGAGTCGATCTCCCGCACGAAGGGTTCCGTACCCTTATTTATAAAACAGACAAAAAAATCACGTTTGTTGTATGGGAGCCCCCAAAATGTTTATTTAATTATAGTTTTCAGTATTTTTTGTTATAGCGGCACCAAAAATACTTAATCTGTGAAAATTTCAGCTCTCTCAACTATCCCGGTTCATGAGATACGGCCTGGTGACAGACGGATGGACGGACGGACGGACAGAGGAGCACAAAACAATAGGGTCCCGTTTTACCCTTTGGGTACGGAACCCTAAAAAAACGTTATTCGACACCCTCAAACTTCAATAAGAAAATCATAATATTATACGTAAATCAAAGATTAATGAAACACCCTAAATACACCTAAGGATTCTAAACTTCATAAAAACACAATATTTAAGCAGAAAAAAGCTTTTAAATACCATAAAAATCCCCATAACACTTTTACCGATCCAATGCGTCCCGTGGCGCCCCCTACAGCTCACTTACATGTAAAGCTGAAACTACATTTTCTGACCTGAAAGTTGTCTAGACGTATTATATTGCAAACTGGATAGTTGGTAGTTAGAAGCACTAATTGGTGATATTTTAATTATAATAATTGACTGTTAGAAAAGCTTGATAAGTACATAGTATTGGTTACATTGTTGTTTCCATTGGATAGACGAAAGTTACTTTCCTATTTACAAATTATTTTTTCCTCCTGCCCTGTTCCCAATTTTGTTTGGGGCGGCGCAATATGTTATCCTCTTCCATTTTCCCTGCCACTCGTCATACTGACACTCACTCCCTTCCTATTCATGTCATCTTTCAGGCAATCCATCCATCTTTTCTTAGGTCTTCCTCTTCCTCTCCATCCAACTACATTCATAATTAACACACACTTTGTTGCATGCGTATCATCCCTCCTCACTACTTGCCCATACCACGACAATCTTCTACTTCTCATCTTTTCTGTAACTGGCACTACTTTCAGACTTCCTCTTATACAATATTAAGTAAGTATAAAATAGTAATGCCCATTTTCACCAACAAATACCTAAATTTAGGGATCCCCTAAGAGCATTTACGGAACACTTAATAAGAATTTCGTTTTCACCAAAGTTTAGGGGTCCCTTATACATAGTTATTTATGTCAAAATTGGGAGAGCCCTTATTCTAAGTGGCACTTAGATTAAGAGATTGTTGGTGAAAACGGGCATTACTTTTCTATATCGATTCTAGCACAACGAACTGTGTCTAACTAAATAAAAGTACATAATATAATAGAGAATCGATTAAGTTAAAAGCTTTTTCGTAGAGTGTATTACTCTCAAAGTGAGTGTCGTGGAATGTGTAGACAAACATACGTTTTATATGTACATATTTGTATAGAAGTTTCTGTTACTATCGTCTTTTTGTACAAAGAAGACGGATCACAATCCATACAAAATTGCCCCACGTCCTATAACAATGTGACGTATCTCAAAAAAAAGATAAAAATGTTTAAAAAAATATGGCATACTCTCTAATTCATTTTTTTTACACCTTCATACGAAAAAAATGCTTTAAAAATTGTTCAGGCGCTGTTATGAAAACATCGTTCATAGAACTATTAATGGACTATTTTATTAAATTATTTTTTTGTTTGATAGGGTATACCTCACAGGTGGTCTCATAATCATCAGGTCAGGATCTGATGATGGAAACCCTGAGAAATTCAGGGCAACTTTTGAAAGTTGTAGGCATGCGCAGGATAAAAACTTGACTATAAGATGTATGTCTCATAACACTATGCAACAGTGAAGATTCGGAGCTAACCTGATGATGGAGACGAAAGAAGGTCGAGGGAACTCGACAACTGAATATGTAAACTACCTCGTGTTTGGGCTTGTATTATTTGTATTGAATAGACCTTTGCAACAGTGAAGGTTTGGAGCTGATCCGATGATGAAGACCAGAGAAGGTCGGGGGGACTCGACAACAAAATATGTAAACTACCTCAGAAGTCGGTGTCTAATGGACGTGCCTAAGTTTATATCCCCACCGACTTCTAGGCCGATGCTCCTAAGAATAGTTTTTTTTGGGAGTCTGTTTTATTTTATTGTAAAAAGTTTTTTTTTTATTTTTGGCTTTTCAGTGACAAGCACAGTTGTCACTATCCGCATAAGTGGAAAGTTCTCATCAATACGAATAATTTAAGCCCAAACACGAGGTAGTTCACATATTCAGTTGTCGAGTTCCCTCGCCCTTCTCTGGTCTCCATCATCAGATCAGCTCCAAACCTTCACTGTTGCAAAGGTCTATTCAATACAAATAATACAAGCCCAAATACGAGGTAGTTTACATATTCAGTTGTCGAGTTCCCTCGACCTTCTTTCGTCTCCATCATCAGGTTAGCTCCGAATCTTCACTGTTGCATAGTGTTATGAGACATACATCTTATAGTCAAGTTTTTATCCTGCGCATGCCTACAACTTTCAAAAGTTGCCCTGAATTTCTCAGGGTTTCCATCATCAGATCCTGACCTGATGATTATGGGACCACCTGTGAGGTATACTCTATCAAACAAAAAAACAATTTAATAAAATAGTCCATTAATAGTTCTATGAACGACGTTTTCATAACAGCGCCTGAACAATTTTTAAAGCATTTTTTTCGTGTGAAGGTGTAAAAAAAATGAATTAGAGAGTATGCCATATTTTTTTAAACATTTTTATCTTTTTTTTGAGATACGTCACATTGTTATAGGACGTGGGGCAATTTTGATCCATCTTCTTTGTGTATATGGAGATGGTGGGAAATTATCTATGATAGGAAAGAATTCACTGTTTCGTTACAATTCTGCGATCTATGGAATGCTCGCAAGTAAAACTTACTCTTGAAGAGTTTTGTAACTAGTTTAAACTCGCTTATATGATAATTTATTATAGTACTTTTTTAGTCCAAGAGAATCGTACCTACTTGTAATAAATAACTGAATAGTCATTCATAAAATAAATACCAGTCAAGTAAAAGGAAACAGGTATCATTGATTTTCAAACTTTTGCCAGTAGTTTAATTGGCGTCCCGGCTCCAAGATAAAAAGTACCTAGTCAATAGCCTTTCTCAATAAACGGGCTATCTATCACTGAAATAATATTTCTGATCGGCCAAATATGCACACAAACAAACTCTTACAGCCTTACTACAAAAACTTAAACATCTGTTGAACACTTGTCTAAAAAAAGGCAATGTGGCTGCAAAACGGACCCTATTTCAACGTCATAATCTGTCATTTTTTTAGACAAGTGTTCAACAGACGTTTAAAAGTTTTGGTGGTACGTCCGTTAAGCTTTAAATTTACTTTATACTGCAGAGGTAGAATTGTGAACCAAACATATCTGCCTAAGGTTCAAAGCAAATGAATAATTGGATGCTTTATATGATTTCAAAACATAAATCTGTATGAAATCTGAAGTGCACACGAAGATTGCAGGCATGCATTATTTATTATTCTATTAATATTAATGCACTTCATACAAATGCACTTTGTTAATAAATTAAACCTTTTCAAATGAAATTGGAACGGTACCATTAATTCTCCGAAAGTTACCTAGGAGGCTAGGACCTATGTCATAAGTATGGAATTAAAATTCGAGATTTTTTCAGTTCTGAGCATTTTCTACAGTACAAAAACTAGCCGTTTTCCCGAGGTTTCACCAGCGTCTTGTAGGAACTTTTGCCCGTGCCCGGATAAAATATAACTCAAGTTACTTTACTCGAAAAGAGTGTAGCTTTTCGACAGTGAAAGAACTTTTCAAGTCGATTCAGTAGCTAAAGATAAAGATAAAGATAAAGATAAAGATAAAGATAAAGATAAAGATAAAGATAAAGATAAAGATAAAGATAAAGATAAAGATAAAGATAAAGATAAAGATAAAGATAAAGATAAAGATAAAGATAAAGATAAAGATAAAGATAAAGATAAAGATAAAGATAAAGATAAAGATAAAGATAAAGATAAAGATAAAGATAAAGATAAAGATAAATATAAATATAAAGATAAAGATAAATATAAAGATAAAGATAAATATAAAGATAAAGATAAAGATAAAGATAAAGATAAAGATAAAGATAAAGATAAAGATAAAGATAAAGATAAAGATAAAGATAAAGATAAAGATAAAGATAAAGATAAAGATAAAGATAAAGATAAAGATAAAGATAAAGATAAAGATAAAGATAAAGATAAAGATAAAGATAAAGATATATTTGTCGGCGCGTTTATAACATTAAAATTATGAGCGGGTAACCCCGAATAGAGTAGTAAGTGTCACGACGAGTAATGGCAGCGGTCATTCTGGTGACAGGTGCCAACTGAAGTGCGCACATACTAACCTATTGGCTCGAAATCTCATTCCATCTTACTGATTGTGTGCGATTATGAATAAAGTGGTGAGGAAACCAAATAATGGAACATTGGACTACACAAGCGTGCCTTTATTTTTGAATTCCGGTCGTTGCAACGCAAACGATGGAAGATGACAGCCAGAACCGCCGCGAGGCTCCTTCAGACGATCCCACATATTTATTTTGCAAATATGGGTACAAAATTAAATGGTGTTATAAAAATAAATAAGTTCTGCCATATTTTGCCATTCGGCGTGCAAACATTTACAAATTGTTGACGTTACAACTAAACAATTAAATTATACAAATGAGTAGCATTAAGTAAAAACTAGATGAAAATTCTTAACATAATATAAATAAAATAAAACAATGAAACAAATTAACAGTATTCAATTAATGTGTAGACTTATTACCGACTAATTTAATGTCTTTGTCAGACAGAAATTCACTTATATTATAGTATGCTTTGGTAACTAAATATTGCTTTAACTTATTTTTAAATAATTTAATAGGCAATTCTTTCCATGACTTAGGTATATTATTATAAATTATCGGAGCTATGCAGAAGCTCCGGAGCCTTTAGGATATAGACTAACAAAAAAATGTTGTCTCCTATATTAGTTTACTATATTACTGTAGTTTAGTATAGATAAAGGCTTCAAATTCAGACCGTAAAATTATGAAATAAAGTATGTCACGCCTTCACGCCCAAAGTGCTGAACGGATTGCTTTTTACGAAAAATAGTCTGGGTATATATGGGTGACTACGGGAAACAGTAAGTAATGTTAAAAATGTGAAAGTGACTCTGTCTGTCTGTAGCAATTTTACTACTAAACAACTGGACCGAATTAAATGCTACCACTATTTTAGAGCTTAAGGAAGCTGGCCGAAGCTATAAGAAAATACGAAAATACAATCAGGCATTGACTGACATTCATATTCGGATCTCTTTTCTGTTTCTAAACTATGTATGGGTACAGATCTGAGAACTTATTCCATTTTAATAAGACATCATGAAAATAACTTCAGACTATGAATAATGATTCAGTCTAGAGTCTAGACTATCAAAAACTTTCTGAAAATCAGTCTGAATGTAAATGAACTACGAACTGACATAGCAACCTATAAAACGTACTTCTAAATGTATTACTATGGGTTTCCATAATATTCTGAACCTTCTCATTTTCATCCTCATTTATATGTAACCCATGTATGTAATAGTATTTTGAGGAATTCCTATATTAAAGAATGATTTCGCTTTTCTTGGGAGACAAAAGGAGTCAACGTTTCGTGTAGTAGGTACATACCAACATTATAGAAGCTGAAGAGTTTTATTACAAAGCTAAATAGGTAGTATGAACGAGCAAATCTAAGAAATGTCTGGACTGATTTGTAAAATACTTTTGGTGTCAGATAGCCCATTTGAGGAAGGCAGTTTATCCGTATGCGTGAAGTGGCTACAACGCTGATAGAATTTAAGATGTAAATGAAGATAAAAAGACAAATCATCAGAGGCCTTAGATGGCTTGGTGAAAAGAAATATGTAACCGCATTACTGTTACTGTTACAGCCTTTTTTTATCGTTCCAATGCTGCACACAGGCCTCCTCTCACACGGAGAAGGATTGAGCATTAATCACCACGCTGGCTCAATGCGGGTTGGTGATTTCAGACTTAATAGTCCAGGTTTCCTCAAGACGTTTTCCTTCACCTTTTTATCAGCCATTGGTGTCCAAGATATACTTAGAAAGTAAATACAAACTTAGAAAAGTTGCATTGGTACTTGCCTGAACTGGAATCGAACCGACGCCCTCATACTCGAGAGGTTGGTTCCGCGTGGTGGTTATCAAAGAGGAGTGAGTCTTCAAGAAAACACAAAAAAGAACTATTACAATCATTGAACTAGTAGGCCTAAGTTCACTGATCCATTCTACAAGACTAACCTAACCTAACCTAACCTAAACCGTTGTCGTGACCAAGATTTCTGTTTATCCCTCAACGTGAATCATCGCATACAGTTCATAAATATATATTCGAATTTACGCAAGCACAATCACAAGAAATCATTAGCGTGCTGCTGAAATAAAATTCTCTGGTTTGGTTTTATAGCTATAGATATTAATGTGGTTTGTGGTTTGTGGTGTGGAAAAATGTTTTTGGCTGTTTGAATAGTCTGCTTTTGATGAGATCACTCTTTTTATGGGTAATCATCATCTCATCATCTGCCCCTTTTTAGGGTTCCGTACACGAAGGGTAAAACGGGACCCTATTGTTTTCGCGCCTCTGTCCGTTCATCCGTCTGTCACTAGGCTGTATCTCATGAACCGTGACAGTTAAAGAGTTGAAATTTTCACAGATGATGTATTTTTGTTGACGCTATAACAACAAATACTGAAAAATTGAATTAAATAAATATTTTGGGGGTTTTATCAATAATGGTACGGAAGCCTCCGTGCGCGAGTCAGACTTGCACTTGGCCGGTTTTTTTCAATGTGAAATTTTCAATTATGTTGGGGTCAGCTTCCAGTCTAATTTCTCAACCCGGGCCATCTGATATCCCTTGTTAGGCCGGACTAGCTAGCTAGCTTCTAACTCCTACCTACCAGTAACAACATCCAAAGATATCGGGATCTACCAATTTAACGTGCCTTTCGAAAAACGAAGGAACTTGGCATGACAAGATGGTTACTCATCCACAAACGGCGCTAAGGGTTGCTTAACTTAACGATCGACCATATTGATGAAACTTAGCAGTAAGTAATTTAGTTAATTCATATTCAAAATGACAGACGTCCTTATAAAGGTCGCCGGAAGGCGCTGGATGCACATCGCCTCCAACAGGTATCTGTGGAGATCTAAGGGGGAGGCCTATGTTCAGCAGTGGTCCTATGGCTGAGATGATGATGATGATGATATTCAAAATATCATCTAGAGGCTTTTTCTAAGGGTTCAGGAAGCAGGTGGAACCGCTGTCGGAAGCTAGTCTGTATATATAAAAATGAAACCTGCTTTCCATTGTTACGACATAACATGACAACCCCAAGTAGCACAAAACTGTTGCTTAAGAGCTTTAGAGCCAATCCGATTATTGAAATTGAAAATATTTATTTCAGACTAAGCACACACAGTACACAGTCCATATTATGTTAGTAAAATGAGAAACTTAAATTCTATGTTAGTAAAATTTAAAGTGATTATTATTATGAACATGCATCGACGACCAGTGCCTGAGCATCTGGCCGTCAACTCTGTCCGACAACACACTCAGAAGCGTGTTGCTGCTCCCCTTTATCCGAAACCACAGGGAGGCCATTCTCTTACGAAGTACCGCCTGGAAGCCGTCCGTGCTATGCTCCGCAAACTTACCGGAGGCACTGCACCTCCAAGGGAGCCCCAACATACCCCTGAACGCGTTATTATATTGGACGCGCAGAGCATTGTAGGCTTTTTTAGTGTAACTGCTCCACAGGCTGCACGTGTATAACGTTTGGCAGTAGCTTTTAAATAATGTGACTTTAACGTCACGCGAGCATCGTGCAAACCTGCGAGAAAGCATGTTACCCCTTACCGACAATGCCCTGCGCTCCCTTTCCATGTCCATATCATCGGCTAGGTTTTCATTGATCCAATGACCCAAGTACTTAAAATTGGACACTTGCTTGAGGACAGTTCCACTAAGTGTGATCGGAGGAACGGAGTAGGTTTTAGCTCCAGCCTTAAAAACTAGCAACTCACTCTTCTGGACATTATACTTGAGCCCATGGGCCAATGCATACCGCTCACATATGGTCAAGAGTGACCTCACGGAACTGACTGAGGGGCCCAGCAGTACCATATCATCAGCATAGCTTATTACTAAAGGTGCCAAGCTCAAGCGCCAGAGCGTGCACTACAGACCTTATGCAGCAGCTTTGCAGCCAAAGGGGCACAACTTTTTGCAGTCTATAGTTCCATTAGAACTTCATAGTAGAGGCATAAAAGCGATACAGGAGCTGCAACTAATAATTAACACCATACTAAAGCTCTTATGGCGATGATTGAATGAATGACAAATTTAGCTGAGCGAAGAAAACTTCACTGATCGTTCACCTTGTCTCTCATTTATAAAATATATTTGTTGTTCCTGAGTCAGACATTACTGAATACAAATAAATATTAAGTGAAGGTAAGTGGTTTTGAGCTATATTTTGTATTACATGGTAAGTAGCTACAAACGCAGATCAGTTTATCGTGCATATAGTTGATATTATTGAAGTATTTTTAACGCGCCTCAATAATTACCTCAGAATATCGTAAAATATATAAATTATTGTTATATAAATATTTTTATATCACATACCTACACGATATTGAAATTACATACTGGACTACATTCGTTATTAGCAAGTTGCTTGTTCGATATTTAGATACATTTTACTACAAATGCGATAGAAACCTATAAATTTCTCGATTCCTATAAATAATTATCTTGTAAACATGGCGTCCATTAAAAGCAGCTTTAACTTGCAACTTCCACCTTAAAAACTCCTCTCTGCGCATCATAGCGCTAAGCTTCACTCTTCTGAAGGTCCAAGTAATATCTGTACCACTATTGCAGTTCAAGTCTGCACTGTGATACTGCAGATATCAAACCACACTAATAGCTACTTGTTTAGAGATCCGTAGAAGTCGTTGAAAACTCCATAATACGATGATATATTGTTGTTAATTGTTTAACACTTACTATGTGTTACCTTGTTTTCAGAGTACCTTTTTCAAAATAATTCAAATTTATAATGCACAAAAAAATAAACAAGAACTTTGCATCTGCCCATCTAAATGGGAAAAACGAAATGTTTCACTATACCTGAGAGTAAATAAATGGAGCTACTGAATTTTTTTATATTTTTGAATAAATACATATTTTCTGTTATAAGTTTTTTATTACTTCAAAACAAACATTTTTTTTCCTCTGTAACTGATTCGTTATCAGTAGGTAATTGAGAAAACAAAATCTACCCTTGGGACCCTTGCTTGTGCTTGTGAATAAAATAACAGAATGTATCCAAATGAGCAGGCAATGTCTATTAACCTCCTGCTTCTATTGTGGAGCCTTAATGCGACTATAAGTAGAACAGAGGATCAAATTCCTACTTAAGACTGCGCAAAAGGACAAATCACTTCTGCAATGAAACCTTTAGTGGCAGAAAAGTGATAAAATATATCTTTTATACAGTTCCGTTAAAAATCTACAATTAGAGTCTTTATGCAGTTCTAACGCTTACATCAGCGGCAATATAAACTTTTTAGCAGCTTTAACCTTTAACATAATTGTTTGAACTCTCTTTTAAAGATGCAGGCGGCAAATGGGTTGTAGAATGATCTCTTGTAAAACCTAAAGTGACATTTGGTTCAGTTTCTGCTGCCCTTAGTGATATTTACAGCTATGAGCAGCTACGGAAGCAATAGTAGAACTTAAAGATACTTTCGGAACCCCTAAAGCACTACTGTACAGCTAACAGTTGCAAAATAGGCTGCTATTTCCACTAGTGTGATAGTTGGGACGGCTTGACCGATTTGGCTGAAAATTAGAGGGGAGGTAACTTAGTTTTTGTCACGATCCGGCTACGAGACGCGGGTGAAACCGCTGTCGGAAGCTAGTATTAATATAAAACATGAACCATTAATACTGCAATCAGGATGTAAGCCCGTCCATTTCTCAACGGCCGTACGTGGGTAATTTATTATTGTTTAATGAGTGCACGCATGCGCGTACGCACACTGCAGATGGTTGATGCATGCCATTAATAGCATAAATGTAGGTATGTGTACATCGATATTGGACTTTGGCGTTTAATAATAAAACTTGCTTCTAAAACGTGCTTCTTGGCACCAAAACCACTATTAACACACAGGTCAACAAATGAAAAAAAAATCGGTAAAGCGATCTCCGGTTTTGTATTAGGTACAGTTACCGGCACGGATGTCGGGCCCTGACCTTCACCTGCGCACAAGCGATTTACTGCCTTATTGCCTTATGCGTACGGGTGCGCAAAGCGATCCCCACTCTTCCGCCGAGAGCCCGACATCCGTGCCGGTAACTGTACCCATGCATTGGCAACACATCATCATCCTCCGAGCCTTTTCCCAAACTATGTTGGGGTCGGCTTCCAGTCTAACCGGACTCAGCTGAGTACCAGTGCTTTACAAGAAGCGACTGCCTATCTGACCTCCTCAACCCAGTTACCCGAGCAACCCGATACCCTTTGGTTAGACTGGTGTCAGACTTACTGGCTTCTGACTACCCGTAACGACTGCCAAGGTTGTTCAATGACAGCCGGGACCTACAGTTTAACGTGCCATCCGAAACACAGTCATTGGTGTCTAAGATATACTTAGAAAGTACATACAAACTTGGAAAAGTTGCATTGGTACTTGCCTGACCTGGAATCGAACCCGCGCCCTCATACTCGAGAGGTTGGTTCTTTGCCCACTAGGCCACCACGACTTCATTGGCAACACAAATAAATAAATAAATATTTTTTAAGAAGTACTCTCTTCTGTACTCTCTTCTGTACTCTCCTATGTACTCTCTTATGTACTCTCTTATGTACTCTCTTATGTACTCTCTTATGTACTCTCTTATGTACTCTCTTATGTAATCTCTTATGTACTCTCTTATGTACTCCCTTCTGTACTCTCCTATGTACTCTCTTATGTACTCTCTTATGTACTCTCTTATGTACTCTCTTCTGTACTCTACTATGTACTCTCTTATGTACTCTCTTATGTACTCCCTTCTGTACTCTCCTATGTACTCTCTTATGTAATCTCTTATGTACTCTCTTATGTAATCTCTTATGTACTCTCTTATGTACTCCCTTCTGTACTCTCTTATGTAATCTCTTATGTACTCTCTTATGTACTCCCTTCTGTACTCTCTTATGTACTCTCTTATGTTCCCTCTTATGTACTCCCTTCTGTACTCTCCTATGTACTCTCTTATGTACTCTCTTATGTACTCTCTTATGTACTTTCTTATGTACTCCTCTTATGTACTCTCTTATGTACTCCTCTTATGTACTCTCTTATGTTCTCTCTTATGTACTCTCTTATGTACTCTCTTATGTTCTCTCTTATGTACTCTCTTATGTACTCTCTTATGTTCTCTCTTATGTACTCTCTTATGTAATCTCTTATGTACTCCTCTTATGTACTCTCTTATGTTCCCTCTTATGTACTCCCTTCTGTACTTTCTTATGTACTCCTCTTATGTACTCTCTTATGTTCTCTCTTGTGTACTCTCTTATGTACTCTCTTATGTACTCTCTTATGTACTGACTTATGTACTCACTTATGTACCTACTGACTTATGTACTCTCTTATGTTCTCTCTTATGTTCTCTCTTATGTTCTCTCTTATGTACTCTCTTATGTACTCAGTTATGTACTCCTCTTATGTACTCTCTTATGTACTCACTTATGTACTCTCTTATGTTCTCTCTTATGTACTCCCCTTATGTACTCCTTATTTATTCTCTCATTTCGTACTCTCTTAACTCTTATGTACTGTCTTATACACTCTCTTATGAACTCCCCTTATGTACTCCTCGTATGTTCTCCTCTTGTTATGTTATGAGGTACGGGAAACGACGGAATCCTACAGTGAGCGTGGCCTGATACGCTCATAGCCGATTTTATTTTTTTTAAATTGCAGTTAGAGGGCGCCGTAGAAATTTCGTCTTCAAGGTACAAACAAACACTAAGAAATGCTTTTTATAATATAGGTCCGTCTTTAGGAATAAGCGTAGTCGGTTAAAATGGCTAGTATATCACATCCTCCGAGCCTTTTTCCCAACTATGTTGGGGTCGGCTTCCAGTCTAACCGGATGTAGCTGAATACCAGTGCTTTATAAGGAGCGACTGCCTATCTGACCTACTCAACTCAGTTACCCGGGCAACCAAATACCCCTTGGTTAGACTGGTGTCAGACTTACTGGCTTCTGACTACCCGTAACGACTGCCAAGGATGTTCAATGACAGCCGGGACCTACAGTTTAACGTGCCATCCGAAACACAGTCATTAGTGTCTAAGATATACTAATAAAGTACATACAAACTTAGAAATGTTGCATTGGTACTTGCCTGACCTGGAATCGAACCCGCGCCCTCATACTCGAGAGGTTGGTTCTTTGCCCATTAGACCACCACGACTATAATCGGTCAAAATGGGAAGTATATCAAAAATTCAATTCAGTCACCCATCCATAAACAGACCGCGTCACTCGCAGCTTAACCTCACATACAATTCAAGCTCTCAATAGTTCACTCGTACGTACAAACAGTCAAACATTTAGTGTTAATACAAACATATACTCACGCAAATAGAAAACCTATATTTAGTTCAAATTCTAACTAGGTACTAGTACTTAATACGTAACTAGCGCTTATTCTGCGGCGTTGTCTGCGTTTTTACAATAAATTAAAAGAATTTTAACTGACTTAAAAAAGGGAGGTTCTCAGTTTGACCTGTATGTAACATACACCATGTTAAGTGCGATTATTTCGTTTGACTGAAACGATTTTGATGTGGTTTCAAGTTTTTGTGAGAGTCAAAGGTAGATTTGAGGTATTTTATTGAAGTTGATTATGTATTTTTTGTAAAATAAAAAACGTTATTGAGGGACTGTTTAGTTTGCATGTAGATTTTCATAATAACAGTATTTTTTCTATTCCATTTCCTAGATATCTTATGTAGTCAAACTATTTCGGAGGTATGCGATAGTAAATAGACATTAAAATATCTTTTTTACACAATAAAGCGGTGTGAGGAAGACCATGTGTTTATCATAACTGAAAATTGTGTAGAAAAAATTGTGTCTTTATATTCATGGTGAAAAAATATAATTATCCCTTCTTCATTTAAAATCTGTAACATTTACGTGAGAGACAAACACAAACAATATTAACAACTACACCTACATATAGAGCCCGCATTTTATAAGCGCGTCTATAAATACAAGCATTGACCCCGATGCGGGCTACTATTTATGGTGAAAATGTCCGTCCGTTGCGATACCAGCCCGACCCCATTTTGTAACGCCGTGATTATAAATCTATCGGTTCTATGTCTTGGGTGTTTTTACCTGAAGATTTTCCTGTTTTTTTTTTGAAAATAATGTTGAAAATGCTGAAAAGTTTGTTTGTTTGTCTCAACGCGCTAAAATCAGGAAGTAATGATTTGCTTTAAAAATGTTTTAATGTTAGATAGCCCATTTATCAAGGAAGTCTTTCAAGTAAATTTTACTCTGGTTGTGCGAAGTAGTTCCTGCAGCATATGGTTAAAACCACTGGCGGAAGCTAGTTACTTATATTTGGTCAACATCACAAACATCACAGGCATAGGGCCATAGGAAGTCCACTGATGAACATAGGCCATCTCCAAAGATTTTGAGCCAGTTATAGCTATACACTATAAAAAAAATATAGCTTTATAGCTTTCGTCACCGGTTTCACTCGCATCCCATCGGACCGCCTTCCTTAGTAAATAGTCTATCCAACACTAAAAAAAATACAAACATCCGAAACGATAACCTTCTCCTTTTTGAGAATTCGGTTACTAAAATTTCAAATCATTCCAGTAGTAGTTTCTGAAATAAGCGCACTTAAGTGAGCATTCACATCACATTCACTCTTTAGTTTTAGATACAATTAGTAAGAGGTAAGTATTCATGGCAAAATATTTCTCCGAAAACCATAGAGCCATGACAACAAAACACTCGTATGGGAATGTTATCATGAAGATAATTTCAACAATTTATCGATTCTCTGCTGTTATTCGATAACTTATCTTTAGTACTACTTGCTGAAACTTTTGTTTAGAAGTCGGATAAGGTTATATTTCAATCACCTGCCTAGCCTTTTCTCAACTACGTTGAGGTCGTCTTCCCTTCCGGTCCAACCGGATGCAGCTGAACATCAGTGTTTTACAAGGAGCGCCTATCTGAACTCCTCGCAACAATACCCGTTGGTAGAACCCGTAATGACTGCCAAAGATGAACAAATGACAGTATTTCGATATAACCGAAAAAAGTATTGATCAATAAATGGGACACAGGTAATTCCTACCAGGTCTTCAAATTGAAAAAAGTTCACCTAGAGAATTGCATGCTCTCCCGACTATCGACAACTGTGAGCATCAATCAATCATTTTCACACTACTTAATATTATATGTAAACATGAAAGTTTATTACTCTTTCACCCAAAAACTACTGTTCGCAACTTTTTATCAGATTTCGGGAAGTTCTTAGTTCCTTCATATAAATAGCTATGAGACAATATTTTTCAAATAAACAGCCTAGAAAATTGATGAACAGTTGACGATAAATACCTAAATATATCGACGATAGTGACACAAATACCCATTTTTTTCATCACCAAACAACCAAGCAAAAAAAAATCACTACTCGACCGATTAGCAACTATCAAACATTGCCACAAAATAATCTTAATGATTCTAAGACAATTATTTTATTTTACACGGAAACACCATCGAATGGAGTTTTTGGCACAAAACATTCACATTTAGTGAGCCAAACGATTGAAATTAACTCGTTATCCGAACCTGGCCTCAGTTTATAAATATCTTGCGTTCACTAATAATAAATAAACGGGTGAACTGGGAAGAAAAAAGTGTGACAATCTTGCTGTAGTACAATGGCTGGGAGCTATTTGTTCGAAGCCAAAATAATTAGATGAGAATTCACTATTAGTTAATTAATATTTTTTATTTCGAATAGGCCTATTATAAAAGCTCTTTCGGAACGTCAAGCTAGTTGCACGGTTCCGAGGAGTAAGTCTCATGGAGAAGAACCGTCAAGAAACTCTTTTGAAAATACAAGTGTTTACAATAGTTTTCTAGCTAACAAAATAGTATATTTTTATATATTTTTTGTAAATATACGCTGTTTCCTGCATAATTATAAATTTGTATATTGAAAGATCTGCTGCTGCTCGAGGTACCTACCTACTCTTCCATATAAAATTGTCTTCTAAATAGACGCACAATATAATAGAGCTAACAAACCGTTAAATGTCCTATAAAATTTTATACTCAGCAGTCTAGATATTGTAATAATACTATGAACAAAAATACTATAAAATCTTCGATGCATATAACCAAACGGAGGCCAACCAATGGGCTGTTTTGCGACATCAAGAATTGTCTCATTCGTCATAAATATATAAAGCCAATTCTATTTGTCATATAGCGCAAAGCCACATACTATATTTACGTCAACTGGGCCAAGAACTAACAGATTTCAGATACAAATGATATGCTGAGTCAGACTCCGTCTACCAAGGCATCAGTTGAGGTAATTTTAGTCCAAGATTCATTTAGATTGCGCCAGACATACCGTGGTTGAGATTTGGCAAATTACTTGATAGGCAGAAATGCAGATTTTTTAATGTAATTGTTTTGTGTTCAGGTCTGTAGGATCATCTTGAACTGCATATTAGCTAATTCTGACAAAGCCGCACAGGTCGATTGATCATAAGGTTAGGTACGATTGGCGAGATAGGTCCGTGGATGGTCACTCAACCACTACCCATATCTTGTCATGATAATTTCCTCTGTTTCTTGATTGTCATTGACAAGTCTATATTTACGCCTTGATAAGATAGGTTGTCAGTCTTTCTGGCTTCTGACAATCCGTTTAGATTGTCAAAGATGTTCAAATTACATCGGCCATCAAATCAATGTGTCTTTCGAAGTATGGAGGAACTTGTCTTGACATGAGATGAGAGATGGTTACCCATGAACCGGTGACCATGCCAAACATTGCTTAACCCTATTATTGATCAAACCATTAGCTCCTTAAACAGAAATAATTTTGTAAGTAATCCAAAAGTTAAGTATATATTTTCGGAGTTTTAAGCTCTGAAACTTATATTTTTCTTCACAAAAGTTTTTATCCTATGAGATATAAAGCGGATTTTCTTGGAGTATGTAAACACATAAAAATTCATTGTTTTCTAGTAAACGCTGCACTCGTTTGTTTGTTTTTAATAATTTATTTGTGCAATGAATATTGGCATTATTGCATTTTGCAGAAATGTAGGTTACTTTATATTTTTCTTATAATTGTTACTGACACATTAAGCTTCAAAATTATAAGTAAAAGAACATAATATGTGGATTTTGATCTAGCTTCCGTCACCGGTTTCACCTGCATCCGGTGAGAACTTCTGCTTAAATTGGTTTCAAAACTAAGTTTTTTTTTTATTTCAAATTGGGCCAGTGATCCCTGAGATTAGCGCGTTCAATCAAACAAACAAAACCTGAAGCATTTGATACCAATGTTAGGTACATTTTCTTGAAGAAACAGCTGATTATTTTGATTCTAAGAAACAGTGTTTTGATAGCTCTTCAAATAGTTTTTAAATAAATACAAGAAGAGTTTGATTGTTTTCACTTTCAATTGTTATTGTACTAACATTGCATCTAAGATTGAGTGGATTGTAAATAAAAAAATATTTAAGATTATTTTGTTTTAGCACTGGTTAAATAAAGAAAGGAATCGTTATTTCTTCTTGTTATATAAAAACATACAAAAACACAATCATTTAAAAAATAAGCTACCGTCATTCCGTTTCCCAAGGCACATCATACGATCATTGGCCAAAGTCCCACATTACTTGCCTACTTGTTTTTCCCGCGTTCCATGGGAATTTCTGCCCGTACCGGGATAAAACATAGCCCATGTTATTAGGGAAGAGTGTAGCTTACCAACAGAGAAAGACTTTTCAAATCGGTTCATTAGTTTCGGAGCCTTATGGGTACAAACAGCCAAAATAATGTTTCCTTTTCATTTTATTTGATTAGATTACACATAGACGAAATTACTTCCGCATAATTATAACATTAGCAAGGATTAGCATATTTCTTTGAGTTTACAATGTAAGTTTTACAACATAGTGCAGTAGGGTCACTGCACTACAAAGTCACTTTGTCCTGTTAAGAATAGAAAGGTCGCGAAAGTACAAATTCAATAAACAATGTAGGCGTTAGTAATTTTCTGTAATAAGAAAATTGCTATACAAAACTCCATGCTTGAGACATGCTATTTCATATTTATTATAAAGCTGAAACTTTGGTTCGTTTTGACGCAGGCACTAATCTTAAAAAACTACCAGTCAGTGTTAAATAGCGAATTTATCGAGGAAGGCCATAGGTTACTTTTTAGGGTTCCGTACCCAAAGGGTAAAACGGGACCCTATTGTTTTCGCACCTTTGTCCTTCCGTCCGTCCGTCCGTCTGTCACCAGGCTGTATAGTTAGAGAGCTGAAATTTTCACAGATGATGTATTACTGTTTCCGCTATAACAACAAATACTGAAAACTAGTATAAAATAAATACTTAGGAGGGCTCCCATACAACAAACGTGTTTTTTTTGCTCATTTTAAATAATGGTACGGAACCCTTCTTGCCCGAGTCCGACTCGCACTTGGCTGGTTTTTTTAACAATACAAGAATATATACTAATATTTTTATTATAAAGCTGAAAATTTTATTTGTTTGTTTAAACGTGATAATCTCATCAACTACCAGTTCATCATCATCATCATCTCAGCCATAGGACGTCCACTACTGAACATAGGCCTCCCCCTTAGATCTCCACAGATACCTGTTGGAAGCGACCTGCATCCAGCGTCTTCCGGCGACCTTTATAAAGTCGTCTGTCCACCTCGTTGATGGACGTCCTACGCTGCGCTTGCTAGTCCGTGGTCTCCACTCCAGCACTTTTCGGCCCCATCGGTTATCTGCCAACTACCAATGGAACTACCAGTTGGATTTGGAAAATTCTTTCAATTTTATACGGCGCATTTATCGAGGAAGGATACAGATTACTTTTTATCCTGATGCATGAAGTAGTTCCTGGTGAAACTGCTTTAAGAACTTACTTCACTACATACTATAAAACAGTCGCTTTTTCTGTCCCTATGTCCCTTTGTACGCTTAAATTTTTAAAACTACGCAACCGATTTTCATGCGGTTTTTTTCAATAGATAGAGTGATTTAAGAGGAAGGTTTATATGTATAATGACATACATTTAATAGTAGGGAAATACTGTTATCCCGTGCGAAGCCGGAGCGGGTCGCTAGTATCAAATAATATGTACTGTCTACTTTTAGCTTTGTCGATAAACTTATGAAAATAGGTAGGTACACTGCTTTGATCTCTTAATTAGAAGAGCAGATCATGCCATTCATCATGTTCAATGGAAAACCTCGATCATGACCGTTTAGTCTTTATTATCCAAGTCAATATCTTTGGAAGTCAAGTGGTGTGGGAGCAATGAACTCTTCAGAACCAGAGATGTGCTCCAAATAAAATATACAGTTCAGTGTAAGCATAGAACATGTTACCATAATATAAGAGAAACAGATGTAAAAAATGATTGATTTTTGTTGATTTTCGGAAAGCTGTTCCGTGCCTTCTGAAGGTGGATGCTAATAGGCGCGACAAAGTTTTAAATAATAATACTCATTCAAACTCAAACTCAAAATAATTTATTCAAACATCCCCAAAACGCCTTTTGGTCATTCGTTCTGATCAAGAATTATAAATCCCGGGTCTTTTTCAAATGCTCCAAATAACCCTACTATTTTTGAAAAAAGGTGTATCCATCAAAAATATCATCATCAAAGCAAGGTTTATTTCTAGCAGGCTATGAGTCACTAAATCATTTTGTTTGTCAGTCAGTTCGTGTCAGATAGTTCACTTTGTAAAACGGATGAAAACTGAAAGGTCAATGACACCGAGTTTTTCAGGTGGATTTGAAGTAAATATGACGTATGTTCGTAAAATTTTGCAATGTCAAACAATGTAGGCAGGTATGTACTTATTGGGCTGCGGGTTGTTCGAAAGAGGTACCGCGGCCCTAGCACATAAGAAGGCCTACGACGGAACACGACGGCTTTTAGTCAGTAAGAGTCTGGCACTCCCTCACCGCTGCTAACCCACAGCGGGAGGGGTCATTTGATGATTTTTTACGTCGTTAAAAAAAAAAAAAAAGGTATGTACTTATTTACGTGATATGTACTTACACATACAAACTAGCTTTTGCCCGAGTCCCGTAAACTATTTAAAATTCTTTCAATGTTACATAGTCCCTTTATTCAATGCTTTGTATCCGGATGCAAGTATGAGTTCCCAAGGAACGCAGGTTTAACGGAGAGGATCAACTCGTAATATCATAAAGATTTTAGGCATTGTGACGTTTAAGGCGGTAAGTATATTATGAATAATTATGATCTCTGAATAAAGGACGTGGCACATTACAGCAGCACCGCAACAGCACGGCTCCACACCAGCATTTAAGTTGTCATTCAATTTAGAGCATTAAATCGTGTATATTATAATATATTTCGTAATGTCAATATGAAAAAGCCAACGGCGAGCAGTCAGCGTGCTTGCCGCTTCCACACAACTCGACTCGCCGCCCGCGTGCTGCAAGCGAGCGGTCCTCATGCGTACAGCGCGCCGACGGCGTGCTAATTGCCCGCCGACTCCGAGCCGGCAGCGAAACAACGTCATTACGTCGTGTTCAATCATAACATCAATCATAATCGTCTTAAAATAATATTGGGTTTGCGGTGACAGCAAGCTTACACCTCGCGGCCGGCGCGCGGACGGCGCGCCGACGGCGAGCGGACGGCGCGCCGACGGCGAGCGGACAGCGCGTGGTTGGCGCGCTGTCCGCTCGCCGTAGTCTTAATTCGAGGCGACGCCGTGCTGCAGCCGTGCTGTTGCCGTGCTGCTATAATGTGCCACAAGCTTATACCTACTGAACTTATTTTCATTTTATTTTTTCCAAAAGTCGCCCACATTGTTTGTGAGAGTCAAGGAAATCAAGAAAGTGGTTTCCTTGAGAAATGAAAATAAAACCGCACTTTGTAATGTATCATGAATATACCTACTTATCATGAGGAAAAAGGTACACAGATGACGTGTTACCTTCATGTTTCACTAATCCTAGGATCACAGTTATGACGTTTAAGCTTAGTTACTTAGTTATATCCTTTAATTAATTTAGCATTGGGATTTCTTGCTTCATTTAACATGGCTGACGTTAGCGGGATTTTCGGATTATTGGGCAAATCCAATTTTGTTGGCCAAATTGTACTCGTATTGATAAGAGACTTTTATTTGTGATTGGGGGCTGACGATAAACTGATCTTTGCTGGCTTTTGACCAGATTTAATCACCTAACAATTCCTAGCGTCAAAGTTTTCTCAAATCCGTCTGACGGCCTCTGACGAGGTTTTGTAACAACGGCTGCTACTGATTAGCAAAAGCAATGATCACTACCCATCGCGACAAGAAGTTGGAACGTTTGTGTACAAACATTTTCAAGTAATTGTAAGCTAAACTTGATGTACAGCTATTTGATATCCACCACATTAAGGCCTATGATCAATATTAGAAAGGCTGATGATGATGATTTTGGTATTTGTATTTGTAATAAGCTAATGATAAACTCTCCAACTTCTTTAAGCTGTGCTCTATATAGGTCGGTCTCTATAGGTCTCTAGGCCACATAGTTTCTACACTGTACAATGTACAACCACCTATAACTATAAGACATAATTACACCTTTTATGTTGACACTAACTTTATTGAAAGCAAACGCTTTATTTTAGCTACTCGCAACTCAAAAGTGTCACCACTAGATGGCGTTGTCTTCAAAAATAAAAATAACTAAAAATATTTTTTTATCACAATCCCAAGGTTTTTAATTTGGCGAAGAGTAAAGCTTTTGTTTTATCAGTATTAAAGTATTGTTAAAATAGTTTATTGTACGGCAGACAATAGGATCTACTCTACATTGTAGTTTTTCTGGAGAGGAGCCAAGATCTTGATTAAAAGGATTAGACAGTATTGTAACCACGGGTTCCTTTAGCGAAGATATTTGGAAATATTCTTCCCGACCTTCGATATCACAAGAGAACTGTAATATTAAATTGTTAATTGAAACTGTCTTATAGCAAGTATACGACTAATCGTGATGTCCAAATTCTGATTCACTAGTCACTTTTGTTGACTTCTTTTCCCAAACTATGTTGGGAACAAAGCTGTGCGTGTTTGCTAAGATATTCGAGAAAATTATTTACAGGCAAGTTTACTCGGCACTTAAACTCTGTTTTAGTGAACAGCAGCATGGTTTTTTAAGAGGTCGGTCAACAACATCCAATCTTATCATGTGTAGTGACTTCCTATCAGAGTCAATGTCTCAAAGGTCTCAAGTTGATGTTATATATACTGACTACAGCAAATGTTTTGACCGAATAGATCACGTTATCCTAATTCAAAAACTTCTCTCTATGGGTATAAGAGGCAATCTTTACCGTTGGTTCACATCGTACGTTCAGAATAGATGTCAAACAGTCGTTCTAAACGGTTACTCCTCTAGGGCTATGTGCATTCCTTCCGGGGTTCCGCAAGGTTCCTTATTGGGACCCTTATTGTTCAATATTTTTATTAATGACGTAGAAGCCTGTTTCCGACATTCCAAAATACTGTTATATGCAGACGACATGAAGATTATGAAACAGGTCTCCACAGTAGAAGACGCTATTTTACTTCAAGAAGATCTTGATAATTTTCAAAATTATTGCGCAATTAATAAACTGGATTTGAATATTTCTAAATGTTATGTTTGCTCTTTTACTAGGAAACCAAATCCAATTAACTTTAATTATACTCTGTTGGGTACCCCGGTGAATAGAGTAAATGTTATTAGGGATCTAGGAGTGACTTTTGACTCAAAACTTATCTTTGGCGTACATATTGACAATGTAGTTAAAAAAGCTTCTAAAGCATTAGGTTTTATCCTCAGAATCTCATCAGAGTTTAACAGCATCAAGACTATCAAAATATTGTATTGTTCTTTTGTTCGTAGTCACCTGGAATATGGCTCTCAAGTGTGGAACCCTAACTATAATATTTACATTAATCGTTTAGAGAGCATTCAAAGAAAATTCCTAAGGTATGTTCAGTTTCGTACAAAAGTTTATTTACCAAATTATCCTAAACGATGCAAAAAGTTCCATATCCTACCACTTTTCGAACGTAGAAATATTGCAGACTTAGTATTCCTGTTTAAGGTTATGAATGGATTGGCTGACACTCCGGAACTGGTGAGCAAAATAGGACTGCGTGTGCCTTCTACATTTCTACGCAGATTCCATCTTCTAGACACACATGCGGCTAAAACCACGTATAGACAAAACTCTTATCTGATAAGAGCGAGTCGTGCATATAATTCGGCCTGCGGGGAAGTCGATATCGATCTTTGTAACACTAGTATTGTTAAACTTAAAAAGACTCTGTGTGATTACTTCTTTAATCATGTTCAGTAGTAACTAGCATGCATTTAATTGTATAATTTTATTTTTTAAATTTAGGTTTGTATTGTTAAGTAGCTTACTATTGTTCATCTTACTTGTGAAAACTTGTAATTGGCGATATCTTACTTATAATAATTAACTATTGTATTACCTAGCTGTAAGTTTTCCTAAAAATGTAAAATAAAATAAATAAAATAAACTATGGGGGATAGAACCTCCCCTCTACAGCCCTCCCTTAGATAAATATTCAGTAGTATATATTCTGAATTCTACTGAAACACAGTGCCAAAATGGGCTTTCAGCCCGGAGCCGAGATGAAACAGTAAGGACGAGTGGTTTTGAAGTTAGAGGGTTCTGTACAGTCCTTTCATTGAAATGTAAGTAAGAAATGGATTCCAAAATCGTAATCTCAGATAGCAAAATATGGATGAAGATTGCGTATAAAGTGGCTATAAGTGAAGCAATGACATAGGTTTGTTTTTATGCCCTTAAATTATTAAAGCAGTAGTACCTAATACAGCTTTTTTCTATACACAAACAATGACCTACTTATTGTCCCCCTGCCTCACGTAACATTGGTTTCACATAGAAAAATTATGGCATCTGTTATAAGGGCGTTCAAAATTACATAAAAGTTCTTCAGCCTAGTAGTATTAGTATTGATGATAGATACCATGAAACTTATGAAAGTTAGTAGTGCCTACCAGGTATCAAACCCACACCAAAACTTCACAGTCAAGACTTATAACCGCCAAACTTACAACAGCTGTTTTTACACATAAAACCGCGAAAACAGATGCAACGCGCATTAAACACATTCGAGCATAAAATACTCGTGCAAGATGTCAGTTTTTGCCACGGAGAACAAAATGACTAGCGGAGATGTCATAACGCAAAGTTTCCTAAGAAAGTAGCACGCCAAACTGCTTGTTCGGGGGACGAGAAACGTTACTTGCCTCTTCCCTTATACTCCTTGTAGGGAACCCGCCCATTTTTTGGATTACCAAAAATCATTGATAGATGTGTCAAAAAACCCGAACATCTCGTTTGTTCACTCGTAACTGATCGTTTTTGTCACACCCACCGTACGTATTTGACCTAGAAGGTGCTTGACCTACCTTCCTTACAGCATCTCCGCTATCTTTCCCTCCTCCATGGTTCCCGCTATTTCCAAAACGTCATTGACATAATTATGTCATCAGAATAGCGACAAATATCAGCATTATGTTGAAAACAGGCTCGAAGTGTGTCACACACTGCCAACGTACCAGCTAATATTAAAACAGGGATGTGCAAAACTTTATTTTCGTATTTTGAGGTGAATGGTATATGTGAGAGATACTTTTTGGATTGTTTTCAAAGTGAGGACATGTGTCCTTAGATTAGCCTTAAAGAAACGCATTATTTTGAGTACAGCACCTTTTTTCGTGGGTTTTAAAGATATAGTTTGTGTGATACAGTGTTTTTTTATAAATTATTTTTTAATGCTTACCTTAAACCCTTTTCCTTATAGTAGTGGTAGTATAAGTAGACGGAATAATTTGTTTTTTGTTTTTCCCTTATAATTTTTTCATTCGTGTTTGCACAGTGATTTAGATCTGTTCAAGATCCAAACATTGTTGATTAATAATTATGATCAATAAAACATTTCAGCAATAATTATTATTCCTTCTTCTTCAAACAAAACAAATATCGTAAATAACTGAAATAACGTCAAGGCTTCCAAAATAAAGATTATTATTCCGACCTTAACATTTATGACGAAAAAATAATAATTTTGTCACAACAAAACAAAACTTTGAAAGCGGTACCCTAAAAATATACGAAACTTTATCTAAGTCAAGGCCGGGGGAATTCGGATGATTTATTCATAATCTTATTATTTTCTATGTGTATTATTATAGTAGAGGAAAATTTTCAGAAGACAGAACAGTCGTGGTGGCCTAATGGGTAAAGAACCAACCTCTCAAGTATGTGAGGTTAGGCAAGCATCAATGCAACTTTTCTAAGTTCGTACTACTTTTCAGAATATCTTGAACACCAATGACGGTTGTCAGTTGAACATCTTCGGCAGTCGTTACGGGTAGCCTGACTCTGACAACCAGTCTTACCAATAGATATTGAGTTGTCCGGGTGACAGGGTTGAGGAGCTCAGATAGGCAGTCGCTTTTTGTAAACCACTGGTACTCAGCTGCATCCGGTAAGACTGGAAGCCGACCCCAACATAGTTGGGAAAAGGCTAGGCAGATGATGATAGATAAATTAGACAGATTATTCTTTATCGGACAACAAGAAAATTAACAACACAGAAAAGTATAATTGGCGCTCTTTGGATGGAGTTTATCTGTAGAATACCTATATAGTTATGGAAAAGTTTTCAGAGGACAGAATACATATATATATAATGATGTCATGAATTTCTAAAATTGTCTCATAGCACAGCTGGACAGTTGTAAAAGCGACTGATTGTTGTGCATGATGTTTTAACTGCATAGCTAAATGGAAATAGACTTAATTATCTCTGTAGTAATATTATGAAGCTGAAGAATGTGTTTCTTATAACTGCGTAGCTTTGAAAAATTCTTCCAGCTTTGTATCAAGGAAGGCTATTACTTGGGCTGCCGGGTATACGATCTAGTAACTACGGGACGAAGATGAAAGTTTTGGTGGAAACAAGTTGAATATAGTTTAGTTTATTATCAGATTTTAAAAAAGGAGGGTCTCAGTTGGACTTGCATGTATGTACCTAAGTATGTGCGCGAATATCTTACGTTTGGCTGAAGCGATTTTGGTGTGATTTTCAGCATTTTGGTGAGCAATTTTGTAAGCACGAATGAAAAAGAAAAAACAGTCAAATAGCATGTCTTACATTATCTGTATGCCTGTTTTGTTAAATATGGTTTACTAACTTCTTCTAACGATTTCACATTAAATTCTTTATTTGTAACACAGACCCCACACGTCAATAATAAAAAACTGAAAACACTTCCTAACAAGCTATTTCTGGCAAAACCAGACAAACAAAACAGCCATATAAAACTGTTTTTATAACTCTGAAAATATTTTTTTCATCACAACTAACAATAAGAATAGCATACCAACTCATCATTTCTCGCAAATGATTCGTCAGACTTCTGTTGACTTGTTAACCAACTGCAGAAAAGGAGGGTAAGATGAATTGTTATTTTTTTCTAAAGCTTTAGCAAAATTAATTCACACAAAAGTACCTAATCATCAAGATTTCGACTTCTACAGTTATTTATTGTTCCATAAGCGTTTCAGTCGAAAGTATAGGTACTTTTAAGGCGGGTCTACGCTAGACGAACCGAGCACGAGCGAAGCAAAAGCGGAGCCGTTCACGGCTTGTCGTTCGCGGCGTCAAGTGTGGACGTACAACGAACCTACAACGATCACTGTTAGCAAATCCCTTTGTGTTCGACAAAAACCGACAACAGGTGGAACGCAGCCGAGCACGAACGAAATGCTCGCAGCGCGCTAGTTAGAGGCTTGTAAGTTTGTCCACGTAGACGAATTGTGTTCGGCTCGTGCTCCGCTCGTGCTCGGCTCTCCTAGCGTAGACGCAGCGTTTTCTGTACATGGAAAAACGGGACCCTTTTACTAAAACTTCGCTGTATGTCCATTTGTCCGTTTGTCTGTCACCAGGCAAGAATGTCGTGAACTATGATAGTTCTAGCTAGACAGTTGTTCACAGATGATGTATTTCTGTTGCGGCTACGACATTAAATACTGAAAATAATACTTTAATAACGATTTTAGGGGGACTTTTATAGATAAATAGTACGAAACCATTTATTTGTGTGCGAGTTTAACTCGCATGTAGTCAGTTTTTTGTAACATTTCATTTACTCATGGTGAGTTTTTATTTTCGTTCTAATGATGACGTTCATAAAACAAGCCATGCGGAGTATTATACCCACTACTATGGCTTCTAGATTATGTATCGAGTTTTATCAACTACTTATAAAAAGCTTTTTCATGTAAGTAAGCAATAGGTTACTATGAAGCCATTAGCTGTAATACGTAATACACGAATGGTTTTAAGTAGACTTGGAGCGTTACAGCGAAAATCACAGATTAAAAATATATATATATACTAAGTACACCGTTTGTTGCGACTGCGACTAACAGAAATATACATAAGTACGTAGTGTAATAAGAGTGTTGTTATATCCATATCCACATCATCCTCCGAGCCTTTTTCCCAATCATGTTGGGGTCGGCTTCCAGTCTAACCGGATTCAGCTGAGTACCAGTGCTTTACAAGAAGCGACTGCCGTGCCTGACCTCCTCAACCCAGTTACCCGGGCAACCCGATAGCCCTTGGTTAGACTGGTGTCAGACTTACTGGCTTCTGACTACCCGTAACGACTGCCAAGGATGTTCAATGACAGCCGGGACCTACAGTTTAACGTGCCATCCGAAACACAGTCAATGGTGTCTAAGATATACTTAGAAAGTACATACAAACTTAGAAAAGTTGCATTGGTAATTGCCTGACCTGGGATCGAACCCGCGCCCTCATACTTGAGAGGTTGGTCCTTTACCCACTAGGCCACCACGACATATCCATATAAAAAATGGAAGATATGTATTGGTACGATTTTAAATATTCTGTCACGATTAGAATGCTACGTTATGCCCCCGTACCTAAACATTGTCCGAGTCTCGAAATTAATTCCTCTGGTACACAAATGAAACTGCGAGAAACAACTCGTAATTTAATACGTAAAATTTGATTAATCCACAAATTATAAACGCAGTACGTACCTACCTACTCAATGCATTAAAAAATGCTCGAAAACACAATTCAGAAAGTACGCAACTTTACCTTTTACACACTCAACTGCCAAAATTATACAACTTTTTGTGTTGTATTTAAAATCTGTTAAAGAATGAATTTAATACACACTCTCATAACGTTTTCACATTCCTATAAAACAACAGTTTTCCATAAAAAATACAGTAAAATTACGTTACAGGACATAAGTCACCTTGACTGAATCCTAAATATTAATATTTATAACAAAAGAATAAATATGAATAGGATCAAAATTCTCCTGCAGAAATCAGTTTTTTGGCACCAAAACTGAATCGATTGATCTACCAAATTCTCCTGAAAACTGATAAACAACCAAAAAAACTATAACCTTACCTAAATGTACAAAAAATCCACGCTCACAGCAAATCCAGTATTATAATCACCATCACTCGCTCCGCATTTTCACAAACAAGACATTATAATCACCAGAAAAAAACGTCGATTAACACCTCGATACACCAAACACAACACTAGCACTCAAAACAGCACTATTTATCGACATTATCTTTGAGAAATGCACAAAAAATGAAAAGAATTTAGTATTTTTTACATATTTTTCGTGTTTTTTGCGTAAAAAATTGGGAGAAAATGTTATTTATAAACGTTTTCGCGGAGTGCCCGGAGCGACGGCTGCGTACCTCGGGAATCGGATTTAGGTTAGAAACGGCGGGTTATGGCGCCACGCACACATGCGCAGTACTGTGTGTATACGGATAAAGATTATGGAAGTTTCAGAAGCGATAATGTTTTGAAGCTTTTGGGAGGGGAGAAAGTTTTTGCGTAGCTTTTAATAAGATTTGTGTATTGAGCGTTAACTATGTAGTATTGTAACTTCAGTTATTCATTTTACATGTATTTATACTTCCACTCGCAAATAAAGTCGTGTCAGTAATATTTTAAGTTGTAAGTACATAGTTTGGAAAAAAATCCCACACCCCTGTTTTTTTTCACCAAGAGTTAAAAATAAAACTATGTTTAAAAATATGCAAACTCCACCTAACGCAAACATGAATTAGCATTATTTTTTTTATTTTATTAAACCTTTCCCTTCATCTCTTTCTTCATACGTTAGGCATATTACTCTCCCCTTCACCTACTGCCACATCTACGCTTCACAACTCTTTGCGCCCTCACGCGCACAAGCACACATCTTCTGGCAGACTCAGCGGCGTTTACGTAGATCGCAGCACTCTGCTATTACTGAAAATACTCGTAGATATTCGGACACACTGTAGGATGATGCCTACTGGTGGAAGTCACTTGTAAAGGGGAAAGAGTGGAACGAAGGTGAGAATTTTGTGAGTTGTCTGCAAAGTGTTGGAAGTTTGTTGCGCCATTTATGCACAATTGAATGGTATTCAATGTCCCGTAAAAGTAGGGCTGCCATCTCGAATTTCACCAAACCCTGACCAACATAAAAAAACCCGGACATTTGGCGTTAATCGCACTTTTTCCCCGAACGAGTACGATTTTTTTTTAACAAAATAGTACCTTATTTGTAATCCATTTACTATTAACATATAATTAAATTCAATGAGGTGCTTCCTTACATGAAAGTGTCCGGGTTTTCCCCGGACACTTCTTGAAACCCCGCCCGGACGGCCCCCGGACGGCCTCCAAACGAGGACAAATCCGGGGAAACCCGGACGGATGGCAGCCCTACGTAAAAGTAACGCATAGGTACACCAATATTATTAATGAAAACGCTAAAATGTTACTTATTTAATAAATTTTACATTGAGTTTGTTGCATGAACCCGGTATACCTAACAGCTTTTATAAATGTTTTAGATGCCTGAAGTAAATAAATAATAGCAAATATGTAGGTAGGTATGCAGTTGAATTGAGAAACTCTTTATTTTTAAGTAGTCGGTTAAAAGGGAAACAATTAATTTCAGTTTTTTACTTTCAATCATTTTTCTCACACACATGTCCTTCTCACAAACGATACCACTCTCCGAGTACCAATAGTAGTTTTCAGCTGTGACGTATGTAACAGTGATTCAGGAACACGTGACCTAATGACGGACAGGATCGCGGCATTCATCACGCTTAATCACGTTTTGGTATCTGCAGAATAGCAGGTTTTGGTAGGCATAGATGTTGCTTGTCATTTGTGACAATTAAAAGAGCAACTTAGGGCCGAAGTTTGCCTGCGAAGAGCTGCGGAATTGTTCGGAAGAGTTACCGCGGCTCTAATTCATAAAAGGCTTTGGAAGGAACATGACAGGTTTTAGTCAGTAAGAGTCTGACACTCACAGCGCCACAGCGGGGAGGTTATTTGATGATTACCCATCACAAAAAATAGCCTGCCGGGGCTGAGGGATTGTTAGAAAGAGTTACCGCGGCCCTGTTACATAAAGGGCTTCAGAAGGAACGTGGGTGAGTTTGAGTCAGAAACGCAACTCATTTTGGTCTGCTTAAATATCATCGACCTTTAAATTAGGTAGCGTTTGAGTCTTTCGAGTATCTAACACTCTCTTTAAGGGTGCAATACCCACACTGTGATACGTAATTTGGTGATTAGCCATCTACTGAAAAAAATGCTCCTAATGTAACACTAGTTGACATTGACTTTGTAAAGAAGACGAACGAACTTTACCCTCGATGTTTTTTTATCAAGTGCATGTGTTAAAGGCATATTTATGAGTACCTAGTATAAATAAAATCATAGTTATTATCATTAAGGGGGCACATTCAGCATAATAAACACACACACACGCACATATAATATATTGTATGTACCTGCATTCTAAGCAAATAAAGACTTATTCTATTCTAAGACCTTATAATTCTCATCCATTATAATTTTACGAAATTGCTTTTTTTATCTGTTTGCTACACCAACAAAGAGAAAAAAAAAATGCACCTGACTAAGCATAAAAGGTTAATGTTTATTCTTATGAGTAAGGAATGAGTTTTCAGTTAATTAGGTAATTAACACAAGGTAGTACGTAAATAGAAACAAAAACACTATGGCGGCCGTATTCTTAATAAAGGACAAGCCTATGTATCTATCTACTTATATTCTAATATTATAAAGTTAAAGAGCTTGTTCTATCTAAGGAACTACATACAGATATAAAAGAAACTGGTGAAACCGGAAGCTATACTTTGAAATAATTAACGATGCATCTTGCGAACTACCTACTTTTATTCGCTGAAATGAAACGTAACATTGTAACACCAAAACCATCTCAGGAATGCGAACAATGCAAATAAGGAGAGTGCTATGAAGACAGTTTACGATACACTTTTATGATTACACCGTAAAGATCTGTTACAGTACTGAAATCACCGACATTGCTTGCTAAATAAACATGGGGGGAATTGTGGAGAATGGAAGGAGATTGGGACCTTGGACAGCAAAAATTAAAAAGTGGGCTTAGTTTATCTTTCACTGACAGAGTAAACCTACTGAAAGTGATTTAAATATCGCACCAGTCGTTTCTGAGATTATGGCGTTCAAATAAAGAAACTTATATTCAGATAGATAATAAAGTTGAAGAGTTACTTTCTTTGTTTTTGGAACAGGTTAACCTCAGAAACTACCGAACCGATTTCAAAAAGTATTTCAGTGTTAAGGAAGGTTATAAGCTACTTTTATCTAGGCACCCGTAGATCAGATAGATACATAGATATTCTTCATTACGTAACCAACTTAGAGTATGTATTTTCAGTAGGCATGTAGTACCTGAGTAGTTCCCAATCTTTAGCAATCTTTTGAAAATATGAAATTCTTCATTGAAGAATACCTACTTAGCCTATTCTAGCGTGCCTAGAGAGATCAATAGACTATCGAAAGATTTTTTTATCCAATACAGAAATTCTTACCTCCCGTATCCACGGAAGTTAATACGCATAACAAGAGACGCCCACGCAAGAACAGATTAACATTATTATAAACATATCGTAAAGTTTTATCGTTTGCACCAAATATTATAGTAATTTTGTTAATAAAGTTTTACTTGTAGGCAAGATTCTTGATAGATTCATATTGGGTGTATAAATATTTTTGAGATATAGAGCTTTTATCAGGTTTGCCTATTGTTGTAGGTGGTTAGGAGCCAGAAAGTCTGACAGTCAGCCATTCTTACCAAGGGGTAGCAAAGGTCACTTGGTTGAGGAGATCAGATTGGATTTGGAATTTGAATGAAATCCCTTTAGAATAATACTTTAATTGTTAATCAAACTTAAAAAAAAAAGAAGATATTTTCCTCTTTTATGAGGAGACGGTTAAAAGAAGAGAGAAGCAAGCAAGTTTCATGAACTTTCCCAACGTTCAGTCTTGAAAAAGTCACACCAGTTTAAAAAAAAAAAACTACTGGACCAATTTTAAAATTGTTTCACTGTTGGAAAGCTACTCTCTTTACGAGTATTAAAAACTATATCATACCTCGGCAAGGGCAGCAGTTCCCACGGGACGCGGATTAAAACCGCGGGAAAACGGCTAGTTAAAAGATAAAAATGATAGCCAATTTTGTTTACAGCAAATCTCACATAACAATATGCGTGTAATCACAATTTATGTTGCGGTTCCATTCTCTGACGTCACGGCGGCCATTAACGTTTACGCGGCAATAATAAATGTTCCCGTTTCCTAACGATGAAGATTTATTTTTAATTGAACGATTGGGTTTATGGTGAATATCGATGCTCGAAGTCGTTTTTTTTTGTTGGAAAATTGATTCCTGTAAAAGTATAATATGTAATTTTCATATTCCTAATTCCATTCATGAGATTGAGCATTAAAATTTGTTTAAGAATTAAATCGAAGTTAGATTTTACGTAGACTTACTTACTTAGTGTTTTCATGAAAATAACGGTTTTTCTGGGACTTAACAAGAGGTCTACTTAAAGACGAACAGTTGGTCTTAGTTGGTCATCAATCTTCAACAGCAAAAAGAAAAACCGGCAAGTGCGAGTCGGACTCGCGCACGAAGAGTTCCGTCCCACAGCAAAAAATAGCAAAAAAAATCACGTTTGTTCAATCAAAATATTTATTTAACTCTAGTTCTCAGTATTTTTTGTTATAGCGGCAACAATAATTCATCATCTGCGAAAATTTTAGCTCTCTAACCACGGTTTATGAGATACAGCCTAGTGACAGACGGACTGACAGAGGAGCGAAAACAATAGGGTCCCGTTTTATCCTTTGGGTACGGAACCTTAAAAAAGAAGATAGAAAGTTTCATGAACTTTCAATCTTGAAATGTCGTACAGCGCCATCTAGGAAAAAAATAACAAAACCAACTAGGGCGGAGAAAAACTTCAGCGTGACACCAAGCGATGTGAACTTTTTAACGAGTTGAAATCAGCGCCATCTGTGAAATTTTTCAGGCACTAACTGGGGTGATTTTTCTTGCATTTGTTTTTACGTAGTGCATGAGATGTCGCTAGAGGTTTTACGAAATTACAAGTTAATCCTTTCGTTTCAATTTTTGGGTGGGACAAAATTACGAAATAAGTAGGCATTGAAAAACGGGCCTAATAAATAATATGATCCAAGCCTTTTTTACAAACAGAGCCGAATTTCACCTGGAATTTTGCTGATTATTAGGACCACGCATTTTTATAGTTAATCCTAATTTACATCACACTAATATCATAAACTTGGAAGTTTGGATGTTTGTTACTCCTACATGCAAATACTGCTGAACTGATTTTAATGAACCTAGCTTGGCAAGCAATCATATTTTTTCACTTATCTCCAGGTACAGCAAGAAGGTCCTCGGGACTTGAGTAGGTAATTCCGTGGACCAGTATTTAAAATTGTTTAGCTAAGATTGCCCCTTATTCTTCTCAGAAGACAGACACTTTTTTGCGAATGATGTCATCTAACCCGTCGATTTAACTAAACTCAGTTTTTCTCAGTAAAAAACTAACATTGAAACGATCAATAGACTTTTGTGCCATTGACCTTTCCTTTTATGTTAACTGAACTCTTAATAGCGCAGTTTAGTTACGTAACTTAGGCTGAAAATAACGTGTTTTCACCTGAAAGGCTTCGCGAAATAGGTAGAAAATAATAAAGGTCTTATATTAGGCTGCGGGATTGTTCGAGAGAGCTACCCTAACTACCCTGGTACGTCAAGTGCGCAGGTTGCTACATGGATGTCAGTACCGTTAAGGTCAGAAAATTATTCAATCACTCAATTTGCTTCATATAAGTTTTTGTAAGAGCTCTTTCGAAATGTATTTTTTAATATACTGGCATTAAATGCCAAATGTTGATGTGCCCTAACAGGGTCCACAAATGTACGTAACTGTAAGCTTATTTTGTAACACCATGTAAAACTTGTGGAACGCAATAAATGATATGAATATGAAATGTCAAGCTAGTTCCACGGGTTCAAGGAGTTGGTTTCACGGAGAAGAACCGACAAGAGACTCCATATACATTTTCACAATTAGGAAAGTCCTCCGCCGAGTCTAGGTATTTGTTTGTTCTTGATATACTCAAAAACTATTACACGGAACTATTCAGTAAAAGACAGGCGTAGCCAGGACAGATCGCTCTATTTTTATTTAAGTCGGTCTGTTATTTTTTCTTATCTTTATCGGTTTATAATAAATACCTTTTTACACATATTCTAAGTTTTAGTGATCTTAAGAACATATTACCTTCGTTCATTTCTTTTCATTTCATATGAAGGTACCTACTTTACCCTGCTACAACTTTATGAAAACTACAACGAATATTTATATCGCAATCTTCATAATTTCTCTAGCATTTCACAGCCAGCCTTGGTTTCCAAGTTATTTATATGACGTAAAAGTGTTGGCCTCTCATAATAAATTTTAAGCGTTTAAAGAATCTCCACCTTACGACCAAGTTTTTTATCTTCAAAGTAGGATTTTTTAAATTAAAGTTTATCTTTACATCTTTTTCTTTGAACATAGATGAGGTACTAATGTCCCAGTCTAACCAAGGGGTATTGGGTTGCCCGGGTAACTGGGTTGAGGGGGTCAGATAGGGCAGTCGCTTCTTGTAAAGCACTGGTACTCGCCGACTGGTAAGCCGACCCCAACATAGTTGGGAAAAAGGCTCGTAAGATGATGATAGATTAAGTACTAAAGCAACTATTAAGTAGTCTGTAGTTTTGGTTTTTACCAGAGATTACTGCCAAGAACCCGTTGCATTATAATACTGTTTGATGTCAGTCTTCAAAATATGGTGGCTTTGCATAGGTACCTTCATAAGTTATTTGCCTATTAGAACACAAATCGTAAAGGGAACAACGTGCCGGGGCTGCGAGATTGGTGTTAGGAGCTACCGCGGGCTCTGGTACATAAAAAGCTCAAGAAGTAACATGACGGGTTTTAGTCAGTTAGAGTCTGACACTTCCTCACGCTGCTAAACCTCAGTGGAAGGGGTCATTTGATGATTTCCCACAAAAAAAGAGTAAGCAAAATGCAAATCTTTTGCAAAGCTATAGTACTACATTCATATTGATGGAATAAATTAACCTTAATAGCTTCAAATTCAGTATGTTTCTGCGCCGTTTGGTTTTAGGTCATGTCAATAAACGTCTAGGTACTCGCCCTAGGTTAGGTCATATAACTTAATCAATACCTTATATTTAATGTTGACATTGTAATAGTTTTACATAATGAGTTTAGAATAATTACTATTAATAGATAGATAGATATACTTTATTAGGTACACCAATTTTACATTTTTGATCTTAATCTAGTTAAGGTAGGTGACATAATGGGCGGTCTTATCGCTAAGAGCGATCTCTTCCAGACAACCTTAGGATGGATTGAGACGAGAAGGAAAAGATTATACGGTAGGCAGTTAGGCAAAGTGTACACTTGCTCCTGCATTTTGCGCACCTAAATATTTTTACCATAAATACTTAAACTATAAACTAAATATATATACATGTATATTTATATATATATAAAATAATAACAATAAATACATATATACCTTTAAATAATGTCAATGCTAGATATATACTTTTTATAAATAGTATAGGCTTTTTAACATTCTCTTGAAACCGGCTAATGATTGAGCCTGTCTTATCGTAACGGGCAATGCATTCCATAGCCGAACAGCCAGAACAGTAAAAGATTTGTCGAAGAAGCTAGTGGAATGCATCGCCATCTCCAGCCTCAAATTTTCTGATGACCTTAGATATTTTGTATGTGTGTCATAAAGGAACTTGAAACGTTCTTTAAGATAAGGTGGGTTAGTGGGATTAAACAAAATGTTGTATAGTAAAGACAGGATATGAGTATTCCGGCGAAGACGTATAGGAAGCCATTTGAGCTTTGAACGAAATTCAGAAATATGATCATATTTGCGCAGGCCAAATATGAATCTAATACAAACATTTTGAAGCCGCTCAAGTTTATCTAATTGTACCTCTGTGAGATCCGGGTAGCTGACATCTGCATAATCAAGGATGAGAAGCAGGAGGGATTGTGCAAGCGCAGTTTTGGTGGCAGTCGGGAGAAAGTTCCTCAGTCGTCTCAGGGATCGGATAGATGCACCTTGCGACTAACCTCTTGTAGTTGAAGGCCCCAGGAAAGATGTTTGTCAATAAGTACACCTAGGTTTTTGAATGGTAGTGCCATTGAAATCGATGTGCGGGAGTTGTGACCAGCTAACTTTTTGTACCATCCTAGAACTGCCAATTACAATGGCTTGGGTTTTCGAAGGATTAACCTTAAGACCGTAAGCCCCACTCCAATCAGATATTACAGCCAAGTCACTATTGATGATGGCGATTGCATCTGCCAAATCCACCAAGGCGGCTTTCCTATAAATTAGTAGGTCATCAGCATAAAGGTGGTAGAGAGACTGAAGATTATTGGAAATTGAATTGATAAATATCCCGAAAAGTAAAGGAGATTACTAAGAAGGTCATTTTACTATTAATATTTTTTATTATTAAATAATTTGTTGTGATTTTATTACACTAATCTATGATATGCTTGGGAGCCCTAAAGCTATCTCGGGATCTAACTAACTAGAACACTACATATTTAATATACCCATAAATTTGACAAAACCGTTTTCCAAAGCATAGGCAATCTTTTGAAAAAACTATGTAAAAAACTACCAAAAGCGAATAGGACTGACGCACGAAGGCCTTCGTAACACCTACCTTACAGAATCAACAAAATATAGTAGCCCCTAAAATATTTATTTGCTTCTAGTTTTCAGTTGGAAATTCCTAACTTTCTTATAGTTTATGATCTACCTAATAGGGTCCCGTTTTACCCTAAGGGTATGAGACCTAAAAACTAAACTATGATTTAAGACTGAATAAAATTGAAAACACTATAACAGACTGAACGTTACGGTGCCTTTACTTCGCGTGCTGTGCTCAAGAAATTCCTTCAGGAATTCCAATAGTCTAGCTGGCCATAAAAACTCGTGTTTTATAGACTAAACACCCTGATATGTGGGCAGTAAATGCCATACGTTTGATTCCCATCATGCAGGATTAAATTGATGCAGTGGTTTGTTGAGTAATTAAACTTTTTGAATAAGTATTATGAAGGTTAAATAACTTTAAAGAGAAGCTATTAATTTAAAAGGACAGGATTAATGTTACGAAAACTGAAAAACAAAACATCCTCTATTTTGAAAGTTGGCTAAAAATATGAAGGGCCGAAATACTGTGCTCCACAAAAACTCTGAATAGCACAAGTACAAAGGAAATTCTTCCCTGGAAACACAAAAGAGGCTTTTCGGCTTTACACACGTAAGGCATAAAGAGGAATAATTCATAATGAAGGAGGAACGGCGTTCCTCCGCTCCTTTCCTTACTATGACCTAAAACATTCCCAGCAATGCAGCTTATGGCTTAAAATCAGCTGCAATGCGCAACGCTCAAACTAGCACAAGAACCACCAAGGTAAAATACTACAAAAGTCGTTCACCCTGCATTATGTACGCCTCAGCTCACCTACACATTTATTATCTGTCAAAATATAATCGCCATTCTCATCTTGATACAATTTCGACAGTCAACTAAAATTGATTAGATTTTTTACAACACCATTACACGCGTAATACAATAATATACACATGAAACGTCCGCCCTTAATCAGGAAACATTATTTTGCAATTTTACGACTGAAATGAAGCAATAGAATCGATGAAAAGACAATTTTGTATCGAATTAACACGCAGAAATGTCACATTTGGCGCGTAAACGTCAAACGTCAGGCGGCCATCTTGCGCGAGCTTATTGGCGCGTTCCGTAGGGTTGTTTGCGAAGCGAACGGGCGGCAGTATAGCCGTCTCTGTCGCTCTCCGTTACATAATACGGAAATGGGTGAGCAGTGTTAAGTTTTGTGGCAAGTTCCGCATGAGGCCACTGTCGGGGGGTAGTTATTGATTTTTCAAGGAGTTTGCGGCAGTCGCCTAACACGCCGGTGCCCAGCGCGAAAAACACATCCGAATCGCGCTCGCGTTTTTACAAAAATACGATTATTTATCCTAAATTCTAATTTTACAGTTAAATAATACGATTTCTGTTACAATCGTTCAATAATCTGTTGTTTGTGTGGAGATTTTTGTGCTGGAAAACTCATTTCGTAAGTGTTGTATGTTCAATTGTCACTTTTTTATTCCGAGACACCATTTTAATCATGTTTTATGTGTCTTTGGAGGCTTTTTACTGTCTTTTGCTTTATTTTTTTATGGCACCTGTGATTTTAAGGCGTTTCACTCTGAATGTTCTGTTAATTGGCATCAGCTGTGAGGCGCACCCATGCAGCTAATTAAACGTCAGAGAGCAAAAAATATTGACAATACCAATTTTTTGCACATATTGAGTGTAAATAAAAAAAAAACTGACTCACCAATTTTCCCAGGCTGAAATTAGGCTTCAGCAGCCTGCTCCGAACCATAGCGTGATGCACGTTCATTGTTTTTTTTTTTCTTATTTTATTTTTTATTTAAAACTCTAATGGCACGTTCAAATCAGTCGCCCGTCAGCCGTCCACTGATTAAATCTCAATGATGCATATACATTGCCGGTTGTGTATGAAGCTGAATATTCTCCTACGAATCGATAGTGTAATGTATAGTGGGACAGATCTTGGTGAGGCGGAGATGTGAACGATGACGTCACAAACCGTTAGTGACACCATAGTGACGTCACTTGTCCTTGTTAACGTCCCCCGGGATGGCTTTCGGTCTAAACCCCATTTAATATGGCTGGATTAATTTGCACCATAGGAATATTAATGGCCATGATCTAAATGTATGGGAGTTTACGACTTATTCGATTAGGGAGATCCAATTGGTGGTAAAGATAAGGTAGGTATATACTTACGTTCTTGAAAGTTCATCTAGGCTTAGTCTATCTTAGCCGAAACGCCTTGTTAACTAGCGGACAAAGACCCATTGCTTTATGTAACAAGAAAACATGAATCACGAAGAAAACGACAGTAATTTTGTCGTCATTTTCTGCATTGAGAAACAGTACGTTAATAAAATATTTTATTTTACTACTATCATTACTGCTTAGTCATGTTAGAACAATATAATAAAATAACTATCTACCGATCACTAGGTTACATAAAGTTGTTTTTTTTTTATTTACTTACCTAACATCAATTTTATACCTCCAACAAAGAAAATACTTTACGCCCCTTCTGCCGCAATTGATAGATATTCTTTTAAATATCTAAGTATTATAATCCTGGCTTTAATATAATATATCCCAGCATTACAATCATCATCGTCATCCTTCTTCTCATTCAAATGTAATTTCACCGCTCCTCGTTCCCGGTTGTAGCCTACTCATCATAATCATCATCCAAGCCTTTTTATCGTCGCATGGAAAAGGATTGATTGTTAATCACCACGCTTGCTCAATGATTGATAAAAGCTTAAAACGATGAAGAAACGGGATCTGTAATAGAGTTTTTATTCTTACTAGGAAAGCGGTTTCCTATATACCCCTATATAAGCCGCTAGTGGAAACTACTACTTACCTATAACAATAAAAAAAACGACTACAATAACTGAAACCTTTTTCTACACCTGAAAACACTATGTTGCAAAATCGGTTCCGCCAAAAGTTAATTAACACATACAAACATACAGGTCAAACTGAGACCCTACTTTTTTTGAGTCGGTTAAATACTATGACCTCTTTTGACACATCCCACGTTGCATACCAATTTGCTTCTAGTTTATTTAACCAATCATACGCAAGAATTGACAGCGGATCCAAAGATCAGAGACTTACCCAGATTCCAATGTAGTATGTTTACAATATCTGTCAAATAAATATATACAGTCTATCATTTCGTATTCCAATAACCTCTGTGTATATCATTGATGTTCAAAATTAACGTTTCGGGAGTATTTATAGGTTGCGGATATTTGTAATGTAGTATCCGAGGCTTAAAATTAAAGTGTGCCTCTTTTGAAAGGGTTAGGTGTATTTTTATCAGGAATTTGTTGGTTTTTAGAAAAGGAGGGTTTAATGTTTGAGTGGTTGATTTATTGTTATGATTCATGATCATCAGCCTATGTTAATCCACTGCTGGAAGATTGTCTAACAAAAAAAAGGTAAATATTCAGGTTGTTAAAAATTAATACCTATACCTAATGTAGGCTGTAGGTAAAACAAACATAATAAATCTTCAACTTTAGATAGATTGATAATAAATAAAAATACCAAAGTATGTTATATCTGACAATAAGAAATTAAAAAGAAAAGGATACAAATACCTTAAAATGCTACAAGAAAAAAATAACAGTAACAAAAATACATTATGAATAACGATAAAATTATTAATAAACAAAAAAGCTAATCATATTCCACCTAATTAAAATCCAGCCAATCTATATACTTGAGTGCTATCAATTTATCAGAACCATCGACCCAATCTCTTCTATAGATAATCAGCAGACAACGGAGTAAGGAAATATGAGCGGAGATGCCATAATGCAGGTAGGCCAAGAGCCCTCTTCCAGGTCAAATGTGTACGGTAGGCATCACCAAAACAATCAGTTACGAGCGAAACAACGAAGCTCTTGGGTTCTTTGATACATCTTCTATCATCTTTTAGTACCTATTGTAAAAATGTTCGTCCAAAAAAGGCGTGTAAGGATGGAAACAGTAACGTTTCTCGTGCTCTGAACACCCGCATTTTGGCGCGCTGCTTTCTTAGGAGATTTTCCATTACGCCACCTTTTTTATAAATCATCAATAACTCGGTAGCGGCGTGAAGGAGTGTCAGACTCTTACTGACTAAAACCCATCATGTTCCTTCGTAGGCCGCGTATGTACCAGGGCCGCGGGTAACTTTCGAACAATGCCGAAGTCCTTCTTTGAGATATCTGTCGACGATTTTTGATATTTAAAAAATGGTCGGGTCCAAAGAAGGCGTGTAAGAGTGAAGACAGTAACTTTCCTCGTGCACTAAACATCCGTAATTTGTCGCGCTACTTTCTTAGGAGATTTTCTGTTATGGCATCTCTGCTAGTCATTTTGTTCTCTATGTTTTGGACCTTTTAATACGCCACTGAGCTGATCTCCAATGCCCATTGAACCGGCAAAAGGCATCCGCGGTTATCCGGAATACCCGGCCGGATGAAGGCCCTGATCTTCGATTTTATCTCTTCCTTGTGGTACTACGTTATCTTTAGAGAAAGATCTTTTATTTATTGGTTGGATTTTGTGTTCATTTATTTTGGGTGTTTTAATCGTCTAAGTTTTTCGATAATTTATTTTATATATCGACATGTTTCTGCTAGCGGTTTACGCGGAACTACTCCTCGCACCCGGTTAAAAAAGTCCTCCCTTGCTCGATAGGTAAACGGACGATCTAACACTGAAATAATATTTCAAGTCGGACTAGGAGTTCCTGAGACTGGGGTATTAGAGCAAAGTTGGGTTTTATTTATACATGTCATTTCAGTTTTAAAATCTTCAATCTCATTCATTTGACGTTTGCCGTAGCTGTAGATAAATTAACGAGCTGACCGATAGAACTATACTTTCTATTTAGCTTCTTCTTGCTTATATCAGGCAGCCGGGGCTGCGGGATTGTCCGTAAGAGTTACCGCAGCGCTGGTTCATAAAGAGCTTAAGAAGGAACATGATGGGTTTCAGCTAGTAAGAGTCTGACACCGTCTCACGCTGTACCCACAGCAGGAGAGGTTATTTGATTATTTCACGTAGAAAAAGGCTTAGACTAATCTATCTTATCCTAACTCATCTCTTGTAATATTTCATTACTTCCATCATTTAATCTTGGGTCGACTTAGGTTGTAATCTTAACGTTTAGTCAGATAAGAGGAAGATAAAGTGGTTTGAAACACCCTCATCTGTTCTAGAGTTTATGTCAAGTTATGGCAATTAATTAAGTTTTTAGTTATAAGAAATAAGCTAAGGATCTTGACGGCAAAAAAGATTTAAAAAATCTAAACTAAAACGAAAGAAAAATTTTTAAACTGGCACAGTAAATTCCTATGGGATATTTTCTTAGGTAGGAATAAACCAACCCGCAGTAGAGGTAACTCGCAAGTTCTGGAAAATTCTTTCTGGGAGTTTCTTCGTAACTTCCCTCACTGGGATAAAAGATTTGTTCCCAGGTTCTAACTAGACTTTCTTTGTACCTACCATTTTGAATCGATTCAGTAGTTTTGAAGTGAAAGCGTGATAGATAGACAGAATTACTTTCGTATCAGAAACAGGTATTATCAGTAAGGACTCTGCATTCAAACACAATTTTTATGTTAATAAGAGCTATTTTTATAATAAATTCAGCACTGCTCTAATATTCTTTCAGACTTAAATCGCCTTAATTGCGAGGACTGAAATATTAGTAATTCCTAACAAAACTCCGTATTTCCGAAGGTAGGATAATTAGGCTCAATTAGAATGTCATTAAGGGAAGTTTTGGAAAACCTTGGCTTCGTCGGATTATCAAAAAGTCAATGAACCCGCGCTATAATATGTATGGTTTCTGATCGATACCAATTTATTGTTCACTAAATTGTGTAAGGAGTTTTTACATGTGCGTGAAGTATCGAAAATGCTTTTTAAAATGGTTAGGTATTATTTTTATGCTTTTCTGACAATTATTTCAACGAGTTTGCCCATTAGCTGGTTTTGTGATATAAAAAAAAAATTAAAAAATTAATAAAACATATATTAGTAGTAAACATTATTTACCGCTCTGGGTTATAATGGTAAAAAAAAAAATCTTTCCTCGATCAATAGGCAAACTAAAACTGAAAGATTATTTTTATTGTTTTAGTAGGTCCTAAGGTAGGAAGCGATCGTCCAAATCAACAAACTCTCTCTTAAGTTTTATAAAATTGGTAAAATATATTTGAGAATTCGTCAGTTGAACTCTTTGATTGTACCAACAAAGGATAAAGTAAAACAGTGACAAGCCACCAGAATACTGATATTTCACTAGGTCTTTGGTTTGGTCCAGGTCTTCAAAATGTCCTTAAATTTTCTATTCTTTGAGACATTGTAGAATTTCTTTTATAAGTAAAATAAATAATTTGAAGTTTGAAAATATACTTCTGCTTTGATTTATTGCTTTAAAAAACAACTTTTATGTATGTGAGTCATTGTGTGTACGTAATACCTTTATAGGGATTAATAATTTCCCTCTACGGCTGTCATTTTAACCACCTCTTCATCATTAATCAAAAGTTTTTCAGGCTTCAGATTGACTTAATGTCACTTTTCAAGGTCGGATAAGGCTTTTATCGAAGTTATGTAGCGTTGACCTTTCTCAAGGACATGAAATTACAGGAAATATTTTTTTACTGTAAATACAAACAGCCTTGTTTGACCACCTACTATTGTTCGTTGCTTAATAACTTCTAATCACAACAATAAAGACTCTAAACCATAATTTTCTTCTATCTTTTTGTGTGGAAATAAAGGATTTTAATATCTATACTACTTCTATTACCTTACAGGTTAAGTTTGCCAGAATCAAATGGCTCACATTAGATTTTGAGGTCCAATTACAATATTTTATTGAACTCCATAAGTTTCATGAAGGTGTTACATATGTTGTTTTGGTATATTATGGACCCCGTAGGGCACGGCAACGTAACTTCCTTACAGCAATAGTATGGCAAAATCTTCATCCTTATTTCAACCGTAGTCTCAACTTTATTAAACGACTCCAATTTTGGAGAAGGTTCCAATTTGAATGAATGGTATTTATCCTTGATCAAACTATTCAAGAGGATCCTGCTAAATTATTTACCTATTTGTGAATATGAGTACATTAACACATCTACATATCGCTGTCCCCACCGAATAATATCGTAATCGATTATTACGATAGAAGTGCTTTTATGGGGAATTATTGTTCTAGAGGTGCGATTACACCCTGTGAATTTTTTTCACGTGATTCGTGCTATTACTTTTTGAGTTAGACATTTTGTAATGAATTTACCCATAGTATTCTACTCTAAATATTTACTCTAAATATTTCAGTAAACCGTTATTACAAACTTATTCAAGTAGAAAAAATAAAACTGATTTCGGTAAAGTATCTTCTTCTTCTTTCTCCTGCCCTGTTCCCAAATATTACTTGGGGTCGGCGCAATATGTCATTTTCTTCCATTTTCCCCTGTATGTAAAGTATGTTACCATATTATTCCTATATTGTTACCACAATAGATTGTTTTGAGCAGTGAATACTATGGCTATAATAAGTTACCATTACAATGAACATCGCTACTTTACAGTCAAGACAATCGCAATGGACTATTGCTGTGTGTAGGTCATTGTCAACAATTTACATGAATAAAATCGTATTGTGCATTATGGTTCAAAATTTTGTTCCATTTCTGGTAATATAAATTTTTAGCTATAACTTAATGAGAATAAATCCAATATTTATTTATATGACAAATAAATATTTAAGAAAAAAAAAGCCATTTTTTGATATACCAACGATGTTACTATGTAAGTATGTTAAGAAGTTATAAGCAAAGAACGGTTTTTTATTTTTCCTGTAAAATTTTAAGTTTTTGGTTACGATATTATTCGTTGGGGACAGCGATATCTGTTCTAAAGCTTCAAATGTATGAAGGTTACACGACATTATTAAAGTTAAGTTATATAAAGCAGTTATCAAAGAATGTTATAAAACTATTTCAGCAACTCATAAAAGCTTGACATTATTAACAATACAAATATTTATGTAAATACAAACTCACAAACACACTGCGGCATCGCTTTCGTAGAATCTCAGCAAGACCGTTATTGGCCCAAACAAAATTAGCCAATGGCAAACATTTGGTAACTGACGCCAACGTTGTATAAACATTGCCTATAGGTCAGAGGACAAATGGGTCTAAATCGATAGATTTTCTCTCTTCTATGTGACCTGACGTGGTGGTGGAAACTGTGGTTTTGGTCTCATATCATAGTTCATCAATTTTCACTTCAACTTCCCAAATCCCAAATGATGATAGGAAGTCTTTGAAGAGTCCATTCTAATCATCCTAACCTTTGCCGACTATGTTGGGGTTGGCTTCAAGTCTAACTAGCTGAGTACCAGTGGTTTTACGTTCAGTGACCCTTTTGACTTTGACGTCGCTTCTTGTAAAGCACTGGTACTCTGCTGAATCCGGTTAGACTGGAAGCCGACCCCAACATAGTTGGGATAAAGGCTCGGAGGACGATGATGACCCTTTTGACTTTGACTTTGAAATTGAAATCTATTTGATATAATCATTGACCATGCTTCATCTAGGCAGATTCACGGTGGATTGTGTTGTCTTAGTCTGTGGTATGTGGGATACAAGTACACTTAAAATGTAAAAATGTTTGAAAATACATTACTTACTCACATAAGACCCTTTTTAGTTTAGTGCAAAGATCCTAACATAAGTACAAATTGAAAAATTCGTACTTATGGAACCCTCAAAATGTTCACCATGTTTTTTTATCTTTAGCCTCTTATTTGAATATTAGTCCAACGCACTTGGTTAAAACTAAATAAAAAAAAATATAAAATCTCCATTTCAAACATCCCCAGCTTGTACACTCATTAATTACTCCAGTTAATTATATTTCGCTGACAACTGTAACTAGTTAGTTAATTAGAACACGGAAGCACGGCAGCTAACGATTTACTATCACGATATTATCATGTTTTTTATCTGTGAAAAGAAACTTTCTTCACTCCGTTACTTTATTTTTTAGTGTGACAGTTTTGAATTTTTAGATTAGTTTAAAGCATCTGGGAATTATGAAATCTGCTCAGCAAAGTCACAGATTTAAAATTATGTATGTTTATATTTTCATGTAGGTTTATGTAATGCATGTACAATATGAAGAGCTAAGAGAGATAAGTTTCTGTAACCCCAAAATTTTATTATAAAATTTTATATGTGTCTAGCACTTACTTTTAAGAGATAAAGTTACACAATACACATAAACAAAGAAAATATTTACATAAGGGAAGAGGATGAGGATAATAAATGGTCTTAGAATGGGAAGTTAAAGAACCAAGCTTTTCATTGTAAAATTGGCAGTTTTCTGTTAGTGGACATTAAAGAAAATCAACTGCTTTGTTTTAAGCAGTCCTAAAAACCACACGAGAAGACATATAAAACCACTATTATAAGCAGCCACAAAAAATCTCCAGACACAAACAATAAAAATCCCCTCAATTGTTTTGCTAACGCTACACTCTATAGTAATTCTATGCGTCATTTCGATTGACCGTACACAAAGTACAGTCAGCAACGTACAGCCATTTGGCTGTGTTCCATAAAACATATAAAAGTTTCCTTAAAGGCAAAATCGGAGATAGAGATAAAATCAGGTAGTAAGGAAGAAATCTTTATTATGGAAGTGTTTGTGGTAACTTCTGTATGGCCAGATAAGAATTAAAAAAACAATCTTAATATACGACAAGTACTTATGTCATGGTAGCCTATAATGGGTAAAGCACCAACCTCTCATGTATGAGTATGTGGGTTCGATTTCAGGCAAGTACCAATGCAACTTTCCTAAGTTTGTCTGCGCTTTCTAAGTATATCTTGAATACTAATGGCTGATTAAAGGGTGGGGAAAACATCTTGAGGAAACCTGGACTATAAAGTCTGAAATCACCAACCCGCATTGAGCAAGCGTGGTGATTAATGCTCAATCTTTCTCCGTGTGAAAGAAGGTCGCAGCCCAGCAGTGGGACGATAAAAATAGAAATTTCAAGAGGTATCCTCTCATCATAGCTGCATCCGATAAGACTGAAAGCTGACCCTAATTTAGTTGGGAAATGTTAGGCCAATTATTAAGGTTTTCCATATGGTAACTGAAATTAGACAGCTCTATAAGTAAATATCGATACCAAGAACCCACATATGCATTATCGATTAAATTGAACTCTAGTTAACTCGGCAGTTAAATTGAGTCTGCAAAGTTTAAGCCTAACCGTGAGTGGTTAAATATACAAGTTTAGCTTCGTTATGGAAACTGCGTTCCTGTGCCTAACTTTATTTCCTGTAGTTGACGTTTAGTTTAGAATTTTGTGGGTAATATGATAATGTATGCTATGCCTATGTAATTACTATAGTTCATTTTATGAATATTACTAGCTTCCGCCCGCGGCTTCACCTGCGTAGAGTTCGGTTATATCGCGTTTCCAAAATTTATTATTCTTCAAAAGTCCGGGATAAAAACTATTCTATGTTCTTTCTCAAGGTCAACTCTATCTCTGTACCAAATTTTATTAAAATCAGTTCGGTGGTTTAGACGTGAAAGCGTAACAGACAGACAGAGAGACAGAGTTACTTTCGCAAAGGGAATGTTGTGCTTGCCATGAGAGACTTGTATATTTGTGAAAATGAAAAATAGAACCTTATAAATCACGTTTAGCCAATCTGATTAGCTACCATATAGGTAGAAAGGTACTATATCCTTTGAGGAAAAGAGAATAAAATCTGATGTATCTTTCACAGGCTAATTTATGGCGAGATATGCCTTGATTTTCTTGAGGGTCTTCTGTAATTCACAATTATGTAAACCTAAAAATGATTATTGCCATTAACTGCGTAAAATCTTTAACTGCGATATGCCACGATCTCTTTGCTGAAAATGTCGTGCTCAGTAGTCATGGTTCTAACAACTAGACTATCACAAGTACTATATTTTAATAGAGTAAACTATGTACATCTAATTTTATTTTTAAACCTGCTTGCAACGCACCCAGCCTGTCAGTATCCACTTTTAGTTGTAACATCTTCCACTACTGCAAGGCTAGACAAGTTGGATAGCTGCCAAGTTACCGAGACGAAGGCTGCTGAATTTTGCTACTAAATCAACTAGAAGATTACTTTGATAGGATACGGTAGGAAGTAGTGCTGTTTATTAAAGACTTGGATCCTGCAGCGATTTGACCTGCGTCCGCGATTATTGGGTTATCTAACACTGAAAGAATTTCACATATCGGAGTAGTAGTTCTTGAGAACGCGTTAAGCGTTCAATAAAGCAAACAACCACATTCGCTTTATATTTATTACTATGTAGATATTTGGAGAGAAGGGACTAAATGATCACTACATGATACATCTAAGGATTAAGGTATGAATACAATGGCAGCGGGATCGTTCGAAAGAGTTACCGCGGCCCTGGTACATAAAAGGCCTACGACGGAACACGATAGATTTTTAGTCAGTAAAAGTCTGACACTCCCTCACCGATGCTAACCCACAGCGGGAGGGGTCATTAAAAAAATGCGTCTCTCTCTCTTGTCGCGATATACTTAGAAACTACTGCGAATTATTTCCTTAATTATCATGTAGTTTTCACAAACAGGAAGGAGGAAAGAAGGAAAGCTAAGCAATGGGACTAATTAATAAAAATATGAAGGTCCCACCATGTCCCACCCAAAAAAAGTCGTGGTGGCCTAGTGGGCAAAGAACCGACCTCTCGAATATGAGGGCGCGGGTTCGATTCCAGGTCAGGCAAGTACCAATGCAACTTTTCTAAGTTTGTATGTACTTTCTAAGTATATCTTAGACACCAATGACTGTGTTTCGGATGGCACGTTAAACTGTAGGTCCCGGCTGTCATTGAACATCCTTGGCAGTCGTTACGAGTAGTCAGAAGCCAGTAAGTCTGAAACCAGTCTAACCAAGGGGTATCGGGTTGCCTGGGTAACTGGGTTGAGGAGGTCAGATAGGCAGTCGCTTCTTGTAAAGCACTGGTACTCAGCTGAATCCGGTTAGACTGGAAGCCGACCCCAACATAGTTTGAGAAAAAAGGCTCGGAGGATGATGAAGGTCCCACCATCACGAGTTTACAGTAAATAATCTGGCAAGGCCTGGACCTATCTCTAAATTCCACAAGATAATGGCGACGTCGCATGTTACCTGCAACTAGCACCATAAGTTAGCCTAATCCACATTAAAATTCAAGCCCAAAACACTTGGGAAGCGCCTGACTTAGCTTTGATAACATAACACATTATTATACTCCTAGGGTTTGCGCATTTGCGTAATGGTGTGGGATATATGGTCTCATATACTATATGTATTATCTGTGCTCGGGTCATTAACCCCATTGCTGTGAAGAGTTCTCTCGTATGGAATCGTGAATAAGGCTTATATGGGGGAGAGGGATGTGAAGTGGACTTGAATGTGGATTAGAAATAAATTGAGCGTTTATAAACATTATTAAATATAAAAAAATAATTTCCAGTTCTATGTATTCCTTAAATAATTTATTGACTCACTCTCTTTTGCACTCTTATTTACAACTCATTCTAATTCTAATACGTTATCTTTTCAAATACATTCTTTACATTCTATTTCCCGTCATTATTATCATCATCATCAATACTTTAATTGTTCCACAGCAAGGCAAAGGCCTCCGCTAAATAAAACATTGCTAAAGGTTCTTCTAACCTACATACAGACAGACATGTGCTGCTGGGGAATTTGTTGCACCACTTTTTCTTCCCAGCAAAAATACTTAGGAAGTGGTGAAGGGTGGGCGTTTTGGGGGCTATCTCTTGCAAATGACGTTCAAATAGTGCTATTTTACATTCAGAATGAATGATTTTGAGTTTAAGGTAAAACACTAGGCTGCTACTATCTCCTTTCTCGAAGCCGCAGCCAACATACCCTTATATATTAGTACCCTCAGGTAACTGTACCTTTCAGCTTGCTGACACTTCAAGTGACCCGCGAGCTGGCATTCATTTTGGTCAAAAGTTAAGCATTGCCATCCAACGCAGCAATACTGTCTCTTGGGTGCGCTCCTAGTGGATAGAGATGAGGAGTTTTTTAATTTTAATTTAATTTATTTAATTTAATTTATTATTTAATTTAATTTATTATTATTTAATTATTAATTTATTTAATTTAATTTATTATTATTTATTAATTTATTATTATGTTGTTAAAGAGACTATTTTTTTAATTTTAACGTACATTATGTTAGAACAGATTTACTTAATATGATTTATCTACATGTTTTTTTTTTTTTTCAAAGTCAAAGTCAAAGCTCTTTATTCTGTGAACATAGGTAGGTTACAAGGTGTTAGTAATTATAATGTTAATGTTATATAATGTTAATTATAATGTTAATGACCTATTATTTTTTTATTTTATTTGTTTGTTAGTATATATTAATAACAGGCGCCCTTACATTTCAGCAGCGAATGCCCCAGCAGCCCCCAGCAGTAAGGGCGTGAACCAGTGCCCCCAGATCCCGGCCTAGAGGCGTGCCCAGATGATTGGATCATTTTGGAACCTGTGCCGAGCGTGCCCTTCCATGCCCGTCGATAAGGTAAGATAGGTTTAAGGAAACTGGGAACTTTTGTTGGGACCTCCTTTAGGTCGTCCAAAAATCTTTTTCTACTGATTTTTTGAATATTTGTTTGGTGAAGTATATTTTCCTTGAAGCATAAAATTATGGTATTCTGTACCTAAATGATACAAAACGGTCATTATTGCGGTTATATACCTACTTATTTATTTTTGTACAATTATTATGACTAATTAAATGACATTTCAGAAAGAGCGTCTACCTATCATAATTATTGAAAATGTGTAAAAGATCAAAGAACGTTGTAAGTATTGCTACTTACCTACATTGTGATCGAACCTATGAAAATGTTCAATTTTCTTTGCCATAAACAGACTTTACTGCGAGTCACACATCTCTCTCTCGATTAAGTAATATCTTCCATTATTTAAAAAAATAATACTCACAATACATCACACGAAAGAAATCCACATAATATAAACTTATAATAAATCACATCTCAAGAAAACCTACATAATTTACTCATACCATGGACGCAATTTTTTCCCATACCGAATACGCCATTTTCCCGCGAAATTGCCGCGGATAACATCTATAACTTATTCAGCAGTTAACACCAGGAATTCGCACAAAAACCCGCGTATGATTCCTCGTGGGATATAAGCTTAGAGTATTGAAACGACTGGAGAGGAACTTGCCGTGTTTTAGCGAAGGTATGTGAGCATAAGTGTGCGTGAAGTTTGTGTTTGTCAATCTATCGGAGATGCCCTAACGCAGGTAGGTCACGCGCCTTCAGGTAGGTCAAATACGTCACGACTACGTCACGGCAGGCGTGGCTGGACACCGCCCATATACCGTCCTTTACATCAAACTGACATCTTGTCATGGTTGTATTTTTACCACAATTTCAACAGATTTTATTTGTTACTCGATTAAAACGATGAAATGCGCTATCATTAATTGTAGAAATTGCTCAGGATCCAAACTCAAACATACCATAGGATAACATTTCACGTGTAAGTAATATTTTAGCTTTAAAACATATTTTTTGCTAGAGACATCTGTCGTCGAATAGCTGCATTTCTAGAACCTCTAAGTGAATTTGTATTATTTTCGTATCAATCTTGTATCAATGTATATTATTGGTACCAATTTTTGCCTTAAAAAGCAGCTTCATTTTTCCTTGCATCCTACAAGTTTTTTATAGATTATTTACAAACCAAAACATATGATATTATCATGAAAATTTAATATTATAAAAACACCATCTTTCGGTAAGTAGTCGACTTACGTATATTTGAAGTAAGACAGAGAGACCCGTTACAAAATTAAGTGCTACCAGACATCGAAAATGCAATCACCCATTCTTAAAAAAGATCTTATTTGAAAAAGCTGCAATTATCTTAAAATTAATCATAACTCTAACTATGTAGATTTATTTATATTCATCACTAGCCGTTTTCCCGCGGTTTCACCCGCGTACCGTGGGAGCTACTGCCCGCACCGGGATAAAATATAGCCTATGTTACTTGCATATAATATAGCTTTCTAATGGTGAAAGAATATTTAAAATCGGTCCAGTAGTTTTTGAGTTTATCCATTACAACCAAACATGTTGTATTATATAAGTAAATTTATTATCTGTGGTTTATAAGACTTAATACTGTTTTTGATTGTCTGTGGTTCTCTTGTCCTTGCCCCGTGTGAAAAATGGTGTGCTCCAAATGTGCTCTTTTGATATTAATAAACTAAAAATACAATATTAAATCTTTCAATTCGATCCATCTACCTCAACATGGTAGCAGAGCGTGGTTAAAAAGAAAACTAAAGTGTGAGAGAAGAATAAAGTTCAATGACGATAAAAAATACGACTAAGACTTTGAGGTTATGGTGACAGAAAGCATTGAAAAAGGTGAAGAAGAAATTGTTGTGAAAATACGTAAATCTACAAAAATACATCGTCATTGTCGGCAAAATGGCTAAACAAGCAAAGGTGGAAGATATTATGATACCTATTTTTGATGGTGCAAACTATTCAAGTTGGAAATTAAGATTGTTAACATTGTTGGAATACAAAGAATGCCACGAGGCCGCCATTGTTAAGACGGAAAATCCCGACGCCGCAGGGAAAAAGAAGGATCTCAAAGCAAGAACTATAATAATGAGCACAATCTCAGATAAACAATTAGAGTATATTACTGAATGCAAAACGGCATATGAAATGGTACAAAAGTTTGACAAAATGTATTTAACGCAGTCAACAGCAATGCAAATAATATGTAGAGGAAAAATTGAAGAGATAAAATTAAACAATTACAACACAGTTGAAGAATTTTTTGTTGATTTTGAGAAAACAATAAACGAGTTCAAAAATGCCGGAGGAAAATTAGATGAATCTGAAAAGTTAAGATACCTACTAAGAGCGCTTCCACCAAGCTACAGTTACATTGGAGATTTTCTTGACGTGATTCCAGAACAACAAAGAACAGTTGATTATGTATGTTCTAAAATAAAAGAGAAAAATATGGCTGCTAGTGACTCGGAGAAGAAAAACAATGTGAGTACATTCGCTACCAAATCTGTAACTCAGTGCTTTATCTGTGGAAAAACTGGTCATTTCAAGAAAGACTGCTGGCATGGCCAGAAATATAATAAAGGACATCCGACATTTCGAGGTCATCAAAGAAGTTACAACAGAGGAGGAGCATACAGGGGTCATAGCCGAGGAAGAGGTCAATACAATTTTAGAGGTCATAGCCGTGGTGCAGGTCAAAATCATCTTGGTGGTCAAGGTCAGTCCAGTGGTGAATCAACAAACAACTGCTCATCGGAGTCGTGGATGGCTACAATATGTGATCCGGAAAGTCAGGTATGGGGGTGTATTGAAACAGATGAATGTAATAACAATAACAGTGAAATTAATTGGCTTTTAGATAGTGGGTGTACTGACCATATAATAAATAATGATACATATTTTTATAATTCAGTCGATTTGAAAAGTCCTGTCAATGTAAAACTGCCAGATGGTAAAATGTTAAAAGCTACCAAAGTCGGTACTGTTAAAATTTATTTTAAGAACTATTACAACCAAAAGAATGTAGATTTGAAAAATGTTTATTATGTTGAAGGTATTAAACAAAATTTGTTAAGTCTTTCAAAGATAACTAAAAGTTGCACAATAGTAGCTAAAAATGATTATGCAAAGATTTATAATGGTGTAAGAGAATTAATTGCAGTGGCTAATAAAATAAACAACTTGTATTGCTTAAAAAGTTTTGTCTGTAAAAATGAGATATATACACATTCAGTTAAATTGACTCAAAAAGAGAAATGGCATAGAGCACTCGGTCATGTAAACTTTCAGTATTTAAATAAATTGATAAATAATAAATTAGTACACGGTTTGCCTGATAGGATTGAAGGGATAGACATGAAATGTTCCAATTGTATTCAAAGTAAAATGAGTAATGTCCCTTTTGAAAATAATAGAACAAAAACTACTGAAACCTTAGAATTAATTCATACTGATTTGAACGGTCCACATAACACATCTGGATATGGTGGAGAAAAGTATTTCCTCACATTTATTGATGACTATAGTAAATGCACAAGGATATTTTGTATTAAAAGTAAGTCTGAAGTTGCTAGTTGTTTGATAGAATTTGTAAATTTAGTAGAAAATAAATTTGACAAAAAAGTTAAGAAAATTCAATGCGATAATGGTAAAGAATATTTAAATAAGGAAATTTATAACTTTATTAGGCAGAAGGGTATAGAGTTGTTACCATGTCCACCCTATGTCCATGAATTAAATGGGGTAGCGGAAAGATATAATAGATCTGCTATGGATATAGCTAGGTGTTTAATGAGAGAAGCTAAAATTCACAGAAGATATTGGCCTGAAGCAATAAAGACAGCAGCATATTTAAAAAATCGAACTATTGCAAATACAGTAGAAAATAAAACTCCATATGAGATCTTTTTTAGAATAAAACCAAATGTTGAGCACCTAAAAATTTATGGAAGTAGAGTTTTTGTCAGGGTTCCTGAAGCTTTAAGAAAAACTAAATGGGATGATAAAGCACAAGTAGGAGTTTTAGTGGGTTATAATGAAAATAGTTATCGAGTTCTATTAAATAATAGAATAATTAATGCTAGACATGTTCAGGTAGTTGAAGAAAATACAGAACTGATTTGCTTAGAAAAATTAGATGATGAGAAAGATAAATGTTTAGAAACTCAGAAAACTTCAGACGATACAGCTAAAACTGATGAGGATAGCGATGAAAATTTTGTAGATGTAGACGAGACTTATTCTAATGACGATAGTTCAAATGATAATAAGGAAAAGGATAAAGTAGAGTCACATAAAAGAATTAGAAATCCAGTTTTAAGATATGGTAATCCAGTTTCACATTTTATATATGTTAACTACATTGATGCAAGTGTTCCAGACACTTTTGAGGAGGCGATGACCTCAAATGAGTCCAAACAATGGCAAATGGCAATGAACTCTGAAATTAATAGCTTAAATAAAAATAATACTTGGCAACTTGTTGAAAGACCAAAAGATAGAAAGGTTATAGATATTAAATGGGTTTTTAGAAGGAAAAGCAATAATGTTTATAAAGCTAGATTAGTTGTGAAGGGATTCCAACAAAATGAATGCATTGATAATGCCTATTCACCAGTAGGAAAAATGCAAACTTTGAAAATTCTATTGTCATACAGTTGTAAAAATAATTTATTTGTTGAACAGATGGATGTAGAGACAGCCTTTTTAAATGCAAATGTAAAGTCAGAAGTGTATGTTAATCAACCTGAAGGTTATGAAACTGGTGACAGTAGAGTTTACAAACTTCAAAAGGCACTCTACGGTCTCAAAGAGAGTCCTAGAGTATGGTATGATTGTTTTGATAAATTTATTAGTACACTAAATTTTGTTAGAAGTAACTATGATTACTGTCTTTATGTTAACAGAGCAAGCAAAGATCCAATATACATTTTAATATTTGTCGATGATTTTTTAATTTGTGGTAAAGACAGAGATAAAATAAAAGAAGTAAAAACCAATCTGATGAAAAGATTTGCAATGAAAGACTTAGGGAAAATTAAAACCTATATTGGGATTGATATTGATTATAGCAATGATAAAAGTACTATGACTCTAAACCAAACAAAATATATTGAATCTTTGGCTGCAAAGTATGGTCTGAATAATACTAAGTTATATGATACTCCAATGGAAACAAATTTAAAACTAGAACAAGCTAAAGAAGTAGATGAAAGTATTAAGTACAGAAATATAATAGGTGAATTATTGTATATTAGTACAGGCACAAGGCCAGATGTTGCATACAGTGTAAATTATCTAAGCCGATATCAAAGTTGTTATAACCAAACACATTATAAATATGCGATGAGAATATTAAAGTATTTGTATAAAACTAAAAGTCTAAAGTTAACATACTCTGATAATGTAAACACTGACATCTTAGATTGTATGGTAGATTCTGATTATGCAGGAGATAATGTGGATAGAAAATCTACAACTGGTTTTGTTATTAGATTATATGGAAACTTAATTTTTTGGAAAACTCGTAAACAAAATACAGTAACTAAATGTTCTACTTTTGCAGAGTATACTGCTATGTCAGAGGCAGTGTCAGAAGTGCTTTTTATTAGAAATATGCTAAGTGAATCATTTGATGTAAAGCTAGGTCCAACAAAATTGTATGTAGATAATTCAGGTGCAATTGCAATTGCTAAATATGGTAACTTTACAAAAAACTCAAAGCACATTGAAGTGCAGTATCATTACATAAATGAGAATTATGAAAACAAAATAATTGATATTGTAAAAATTGATTCTAAATTTAATTTGGCAGATATGTTAACTAAAAGTTTGAATAAGACAGCTTTCTTAAGAAATAGATTGGAGTTGAGATTAATTTAGTTGTTGTATGTTAAGATTTAGTTTTGTTAAGATTCTAGTTTTGTTAAATGATATAAGATAATAAATTTAAGGAGGCGTGTTGTATTATATAAGTAAATTTATTATCTGTGGTTTATAAGACTTAATACTGTTTTTGATTGTCTGTGGTTCTCTTGTCCTTGCCCCGTGTGAAAAATGGTGTGCTCCAAATGTGCTCTTTTGATATTAATAAACTAAAAATACAATATTAAATCTTTCAATTCGATCCATCTACCTCAACAAAACAAACAAACAAAGTTTTCCTCTTTATAATATTAGAATAGATCAGCAATGTTTTACATAAGTATATCTCTCTTGCCGTACATACTTTTTGAATGTACCTTTACTCAGAGCAACATCCGACTCACATAAAGTCTGCTACTTATTTAGTGGATGCGCCGTTATGATACAGTTGTGAAAACTCTAATTTGATAAACACTGTCCCTATAATTTTAATTCCCATTTTTCTTGGTGAATTTCGTAATGTGGCAACATCGAAAATAACTACAGTCATCGCAGCACGGTTCTAGAACAAATAGAACGAATTTTCGTGCTTGTGATGCCATAGTGGCTAGTAGACGAACTAACACAATGCCATAAGTTGATACTTAAATTACACCATGGGGGTATTTTAGACCCGTGGTGAATAAAAATGATTTTTCATCGAGTCTCCGTTTAATGGTTCCTAGATACCTATTTCATTTCTGGAGGAGTAAATAAATTGTTGTGGGGCAAGTTCTCTGCACAAGATAATACTTATATAACAATTAATTTTCTAACTTTTTTATCTCTCTCTTTTTCTACGTTTATTTCAAATGAATGCTTCTTTAAACTTTCTAATTGAATTACTATTTTAAAAGAATTATTAATTTTGAATATTTACTTTACTTTTGAGTATGTCACTAGTGGTCGATGTTAGTTTAGGGTTAGATTTTAATCATCCTATTCCACGCTAGATGGATTTACAAAAAATGGGCGGCTTCCCATAAAAGGCGTATAAGGGTGGAGCACGGGTGGAGACAGTAACGTTCCTCGTCCCCCGCTCACCCGAATTTTGGCGCGCTGCTTTGTTAGGAGATTTTTCGTTAGGGCATCTCCGCTAGTCTTTTCTCCTTCGTGATCTAATATCTATACCAATATAATAATAAGCAATTTATTTTTTTCCTACCTAAAGGTTGACTGGTACAGAACGCCTAGGGCGTTAAGTCCGCCTTAGTGCACTGTTTTTTTTTTTTTGTATAAAATAATATATTTTCAAGTATAATGAATAGATACAATAAATACAAAATATTTTTTGTTAAGTTGTCCCTTAAATAAGGGCTCCGAAGCTATTTAATCGATTTGAAAAATTCTTTCACTATTAAAAAGTACACTATTTCCGATTAACATCACGGGAAGAAGTTCTTCCAGGACGCGGGTGACACCGCGGAGAAACTCCGAGTTTGTAAACTTATTTAGTCGTGTACATGCTTAATATGATGTGATTGAAAATACATGAGTGAGAAACGTGATTTAAAAATACTGTCATGTCTTGTCGTGCCTCGTCAACACGCGTAAACTGACACACACTTTTTCGATACTTGTGCTCACGACGCGACGGCTCCACATAGTTGAATGCTCTAAGGATATAAGCCTTATATAATTTTATTAAGCTGGATCGATCCAGGTCGAAAATGGCTAATTTTTTCAGTAATATCGTAAGGTTTCTGACGGCCGGCGTTTGAGGATTTAATGCCTAAGCGATTAGTCTAGACTTTGTGGAGTATTTAGGACATGTTGGCATTTCAGGTCGAATTTTATGGTATCAGTACCTATATAGGCTATACTTTTTTGTAGAATCGAAGCAAAGCCAACTACATTTCAGTGTTACTTAGGTATTCTGAACCAAATGCTTGCCAAAAGCTTTCTAACTAGTCAAATGCTTAAATATACTTATCTTTCTTTAATACGACAATATTTGTTATAGAATCAAATGTTTTACGACTGATTTCATAAGTTGTAGAGTTTCCGAGACGTACAAAGACAATCTATATACATGAACATTTTTATACACATAAGTATGTCTCACCCGCTTTTACGAGGCAGAACATAACATGACCGACTATATCTGACCATCAAATCAATATAATTTTCTACAGCAAAAGTACCAACCCGTCCCTATGCAATGCAGTTCCCAATCATAATTTCCCACATCCTAGCTCCTTTGAGGAGAAAAACTCGAATTGCAAACTCATCTTGAACCCTCCCCCCCCCCTCTTCACTCAAGCTTCATGATAAGCAGGGTTCACCCTCTACAACATGATTTACCATGAATTTCGTGCCCCTAGCTCCTGGCGTCCAGCCAACGCGTCTGGGCTCTCCAATCATTCGCTTGCAAGTAAAAAGGGAATTTTGAATTTAAGTTTTTTTTAAAGGATATGCGCTTTTGATGAGGTTTTTCAACTGACATCCCAAAAAGCAGGAGGTTCTCAATTCGTGGGAATATTGATCTTTTAATTTTGTAATAATCTATATAGTATTAAGATTCTTCAAACCTAACAGATATACATGTGTTGCTGAGGAGTTTGTTGCGCCACTTCTTCTCAGCAAAAACACATAGGAAGATGAAGGGGTGGGCGGCTGTCTCATGGAACCAATATATAAAACTTTCGAAAAGCACTGTTTTAAGCCTGTTTTGAATAAATGCAGTTTGATTATGATTTTGAAGATGAATGGATGAAATTGAAACTCTGCATACATAAACCCGTGTGACCAATGGCCCAATTATCACACTTTGTCAATCACAGTGCTGCATACATTTTAATCGTTTATTCCGTAGTAGAAACTATTCACATTAACTAGTAATTTATAATACCAGCACAAAACTAAGACCACTTAAGATTAATATCAAAGGGCTTAGGCAAATGGCTTCAACTATTGTTTAAGCCAGTGAATAGAATGACAAATGTAAGGGTGCATGACATTTCATTAAGTAATGTCAACTACATTATTAATTCTACGGGCTTATGCTCGCAAATCCGTCTGTGTCGTATGTGTCGTCCGTGGGTTAATGTTTTGCTGAAGCTAACTAATATACGTAAATCAAAGTGAATATATTAGCACCTATGTATCATTAAAAACCTACTTAACATACGTGGGTAACTTTTGGAGCTCTTCGTCATACTGTTTAGCATATTTTCATCCCCTTAATAGACACCTCAATTTTTATAGTTTTTCGCTTAAATTATCTAAAACTACCTATTACTAGTTTCCTCAGAGCGAGACAACTAGTTCGGCTGTCATGATTATGATTAAATAAAATTAGTAACAAAAACGTGTACATCCGGTATTTAAAGTTTATTTACCTATAGAGGTATCTATGAAACAACCAAACAAATACACGTAGGTTTACCACACAAATGCAACTAAGTAAAACTATAGTATAAAATTGCTATAAAATAACAAACTCGTATAAGTTGCTACAGTTGACGCCAGAATATTTAACTTTATGAACCCTGCACCTTAGTCGCAAGCTATTGAATGTTGAGAATCGCTGGCCGATGCAGACGCCAAGATGTCGCGTCTAGCTAGCATACATGTTTGTGATGTCTGATCGAATCAAATTGAAAAGTTTTCTTTGGAAACTAGCTTAATAAATTGCATGCCGTAGAGAAGAATATATTAGATATGTAAAAAGTTATGGAATAGTTTAGTTGACGTTAAAATAAGGCAATATAAATGCTGTAAAATACTTGATCTGATAATGCCTGTATCAAAAAATTTGCTTGGGTAAAAATAATAAAAAGTAAAACATTGGCGGTGCTGCCAGCCTTTTGGAATTTCTCCCGACGATGAGGGAGACTTTTTCAACGCCACATGAAATAAGCGTGTAATTTTTTTTACACAGTGGGGTGTTAATAAATGAATTTTAATTTTAGGTAGACCTCTTTTTCTTTAAACTCGAGCTAGCTTCGCATACTTTTTGTGCCATCTTTTTGTATCATCATCAGCCATTTTATTGCCAACTACCAGGCGCATACATCTCCTCATATACTCAAAGTATGACCGTGATAAATAAAAAATGAATTTACATTATTTTTAACAACAGTACCTAAAAATATCCTACATTTAACATTAAATACAAGTCGCCGTAATCTTCAGGGACCATAAATTAGAATTTGCGTCGACGTGTAGGTGTTTCGAGTAAACGAATTAACAGTTTTATCAGGCTTAATGTTACTTAAGTATTGTGCAGAAATTACGTACGTGGCGCGGCTTTGGTACATAATAATATGTGTTGTATAACCTTACTTGCAAGTGATGTTTCGTAATTTGGTCCTATTTATATATAAACAATAATGTCTCTAATTGTTTAAATAGGCAACTAGATCTAGTATTGAGTACGGGTTTGAGCGAGGTGTCAGTAGTGAGGGCGGACGGGTCGCTCGTGCCCGTGGACGCACACCACCCGCCGCTCGCGACGAGCGTGCGGCTCGCAGGTGCGTGCGCCCCGTGCCCCGCCCCCGCTAGCTCCGGCAGCGCACGCATTTCCAGGAAACCGCGTTGGAATTTTTTTAAAGCGAATTATGAATTATTATACTCTATGTTATTAAATACTGATTGGACCGATATGTATGAGCTGACGGATGTTGACGACATTTTAAATTTATTTTATGATAAAATTAATACCATTTTAGATGAAAGTGTTCCGAAGAAAACATTAAGTGTTAAACAGCGATATGTTTACCCCAAATGGTACACCAGTGAGATAATCAAAAACTTAAAAATTAAAGCAAGTCTACATAAAATATATAAAACCACTAAATCAACTAGTACCTACCACGAATATTCAAAATATAGGTCATTAATTAAAAAACAAATAGAAACGGCGCGCAAGCAGCACGAAACTATGATTCAAGGTCAGTTCGCGAAAGACCCTAGATCATTTTGGGAATATGTACGGTCACAGAAAAGTACAGCGGCTAGGCAGGACATAGTGAAAGACGGTCAGTATTTGTCGGACGAGGAGTGTGCGGAGCAGTTCGCGAGTTATTTTAGGTCGGTATATAGTAATGCTCCGCCACGACTAGACGCAGAAGAGGCGGCAGCAGAAGCGGGGGACACTGGTAGCCAGTGTTTACAAATAAATAATCTTAGTCTGAAGGACGTTAGAAGTGCTCTCGACCGCCTCAAGCCAAAGCGATCTGCGGGCCCGGATGGATTACCAGCGTTCCTTTTTAAGGACTGTGGTAGGGTTCTCGCGGAACCTTTACTTTTTATATTCAACACTTGTCTTCAATCTGCGCTGTTTCCAGCCAGGTGGAAGATAACGCGAGTCATTCCAGTGCCCAAGGGCAAGGCGGGAGCTGACATCAGTGGGTACAGACCAGTAGCTGTGTTGTCGACGCCGGCAAAGGTGTTCGAGTCGGCCATTCAGCGCTGTATGCAAGTGCAGGTGCGCGGACAGTTATCAGATGCGCAGCACGGATTCCGTCCGGGGCACAGCACTGCTACCAATCTCCTGGACTTCATGGGACGTGTGGTGCCGGCTGTGGATGCTGGGGTGCAGGTGGACTCAGCTTATTTTGACTTCAGGAAAGCTTTTGACACCGTAGATAATGACATCTTACTGCGGAAGCTAGCTGAGTTCGGATGCACCCGGCATCTATTGAAGTTCTTCGCTAGTTACATGCAAGACCGACAGCAGTACGTAGACTACAACGGATGTGAATCCCAGGGATATTACACATGGTCCGGGGTAAGTCAGGGCAGCAATTTAGGGCCTCTGGAATTCCTCATAATGATAAACAATTTGCCGGATGTCGTAAGGCATGGCGCTTGTTTATTATTTGCGGATGACTTAAAGGTGCTGTTGGATGTTAGGTCGGAGTCAGATTGCAGGCGCCTGCAGGAGGATATCGATCGCATAGTACAATGGAGTCATGAAAACAAGCTGTACTTCAACGTGTCCAAGTGCGCGTTGATGAGTTTCACCCGCGCTCGGACACCTGTGCGCTATGATTATGTGGTAGACGGGGCGCCACTGCAACGAGTCACGGAGGTACGAGACTTAGGTGTTTTCATGACTCCCGATCTGACATTCCGGGAGCATGTAACTAGAATCTGTAAGAAAGCGTACAGAAACTTAGGGTTTATTCTGAGGCAGACACATAACTTCACCAACATCGCAGCAGTTAGGGTCCTATATGATGCGCTAGTCAGGAGTCATCTGGAACATAGTTCGGTCATATGGGCCCCACACGAAGCGAAGTACGCGGTTATGTTAGAGCGCGTTCAAAATAAATTCACGCGCCATCTGTACAAGAAGCTATATGGGGTATATCCATTTTACCCACTGATGTATCCCACCCTGTTTGTCCTGGGCATGGTTGGCTATAATCAACTGCGTGTCCGACGAGAGTTTGCACTGGTTGCCTACTTGGTGAAGGTGCTTCGCGGATTGGAGAGTCACCCGGCAGTGCTGCAGCGCTTGAGCCTGTGTGTGCCGGACCGCTACGTGTGGCGGCGGCGAAGCCCACCTCTACTACTGGTACCCACAGCGAGAACCAACCTACTCGCCAAAGCACCACTAACTAGAGCTATCGGCACAATTAATGACCTACATAAAAAGATTGATGTATTTACATGCTGTTTGGGTGAATTCACAAAGGAATTACTGTTTATTTTATGCTATAAGTAGAATAATAATATTTAATAATATGTTACCAAGTAGAATAATGTATAATATAATAGTTGTAAATAACGTAGTTTTTAAAATAGTGTTAAGTTCTTAGCTATCGTATTAGGATAAGTCCTGTGATGATAGTTTTAAGGTGGTTTAATAAATAAATAAATAAATAAATTTTAGACTTTCAGGCTATGTAAGATTGCTGTCGTAAAATATTCTCACTGTTTTGTTACTGCAAAAATTATGTCAGTAAAAATCATACCATAACCTTCTGAGGCTTGTACTAGAAACATAACACTTCTTGGCAGTCGCGTACATAGCTTGCTACATGGGTAATTTCTTTCTGTGCCAGAGATATTAATGCTGCAGCCTAAATGCGGTTAGGTATATAATTTAATTAGATTACTAACAAAACTGTTAAATAAATCGAGACATGTTGATAGCACAGGTCAATTACCCTCCTTCGCGGCCCGCAGACGGGTAAAAAAATGACTGTACCTTACATATTCAAGTCTAAAGACCCGTACAAAATGGCCCTTCCTGGCTTCATAAAAAGAGAAGGCCATTGTACAATAGTGAATATGGTATTCATTTGTTTTTCATAAGGTCATTACTTTTACATCTCTTGTGGGAGACTTGGGCACAGGCAATTAGCGTGGAGCCAATTACTGTAGTGACAGTAACGGTTTTAATTTGGATGGATGGTGATTGTTGCCTTGGTGTTGTGTTAAATGAAAAATAAATAAAAAACAAGCGATTGCTGACTTACCGATACAATTAGTAATAATTCAGACATAGAAAAAAAAATGGTACCATATCGTCCTTTTTAGTGTTATAAAAAATAGTGGATTTCTAATTTTTTCAAGAAGGATTCTTAATTAATGAAATCATGGTTGGAGAGAAGGTCGCAGATTATCGCAAGTTCATTTTCAGTCATTTTATTTATATGAAGGGTGATAATTAACTTTGGAAACTACTAAAAACGACTCATAAAAATCTTTTCAACAATTTTTTGCAGAAACATTCAAAACTTTCAAAGAAAGTGATTAGAAATATGACCTTGTCTCGTCTTCGCAAACACGAGGGTTGTAATTAAAAAACAGATATTTTTTTTGATAATTTGTTTAATTAGAATCCGAACCAAGAACGGATAAAGGGGAGTAAATTACCATCGTACTGTCTGTCTGTCAGATTTTTAATTACACAAAAAAAATATAATTTTCTTGGTTTTGGTGTGGTGTTTTTCCTTCTTCAAACCACCCTTTTTTGTATATCATTTATAAACAATTAGTGGTTTTGTTGTGGCTTAGTATGAAAATATGGAAATAAACAGACGACGTTTATCCTAGACTAGCTTCTGCCAGCGGTTTCACCCGCATCCCGTGGGAACTACTTCCCGTACCGGGATAAAAAGTAGCCTATAGCCTTCCTCGATAAATAGGCTATCTAACACTGAAAGAAATTTTCAAATCGGACCAGTAGTTCCTGAGATTAGCGCGTTCAAACAAACAAACAAACTCTTCAGCTTTATAATATTAGTATAGATTATTATAAAAGAATGGAATTTAAAAGACCTGTTTATAAAGGTTTAAAGGATCATAAACTTTGAGAACCACCATCTTATAGCTTGCGTCACAAGCTTTGCAGACGTCTAGTCTATTGGAAATTTTAAATTAATTACAAAGAGATCCATCCCTTTAGAAAACAATTATGTAGTCTAGCTAATAATTTAGCTCTTTTTTTAAACTAATAAAGGCTGAAATTGAATTAAGAAATACAGGATATGTAATGCTGAAAAGCTGGTGATGTGACCCACGTTATATATAACTACATAAAATGATATACCGGATGTGTCGTACCTAATCACATTAAATGAAATACGTTAATATACTGGTTAATTATGTCGATTAATACAAAGAAAAAATTAAAATACGTAAAAATCAAAAAATTAAAACTTTTCAAACAAAGCAAATAGAATAAAAATGTGCGAGAATTAGAACACCATATAAGAGTCAGTCATTACAAACAACTGAAATTCTTCCTTGAAAGCTGGAAGCTGTCAACTGGTCAAACATTCGATACTTCTAACTTTATCTCTGCTTTACACATGATGTTGTAAATTATGAATTAAAAAAATGAAAAATGAAAATGAAAATTCGCCATGGAATCTCATAATGTGATAGGACTTAATGTGATGAGATACGACACATTATATATAGGGGTCTGTGTAAAACCGAGAATAGATTTTAATAGGCTCGAAGCGACACTGGACAAAAAATGTGATATCTTTTATGTTGTTGATCAGCAAAATTTCAAACAGCTTTAGTATCTTTACTGAAAAGCAATGTCACGAAACATTTAAAAGAAACAAGTTTTCTTAAAGGAATCAGTAAATAAAATATAATTCAATAAACCTGTTTTATTTATAAAACTATTCCTTTGCTGTAGAGTTATTGGAAAGGAAATGGCTCTGACGGCAAAACTTATCAAGCGTTTGTGAATTAAAGGTTTCCTGAGAATAGAAGAACTTGCTACCTCGTAAAGTTTATTTAATTTTATTTTGCCTTTATACTAAATTGTTTGCCTGGAAGCAACTAGAACATAAAAAGTCATCCTTTTTTTAATAGTTGACAAGATTAAAATTATTTAACTACTTATTAACGCCTAAGGTGTTCTCCTACAAGTCCACCTTTTACTACAAAAGAAAGACATTCACATTGGAATTTGACAATTTTTTAAAGTTGCGATAAAATAGCTCTTTTAAATACTGAAGAAATCCCAACATTCAATACTCAATCATACTATAAAACTACGATACAACACAACCTGCATTTTCTCGAGAAAATGTCCCCTTAAAAGCAGTGCCGCTGAGTAAAGTTTGAGAGGCATTGTGCTCCATCTGTGACGTCACGCGTCTAATGTCTGCTGATGGAATATTTCAGCCTCAGGGTAACAAAGAAACCTTTTTCATGCGATTTTGTTCTCGATTTCTCGTTGAGTAGTAGTAGGTTGGAAAATGTTTTCAGGGAAATAATATTGAGTACTTGATAGTAGGTATTTTTTATTTAGGCACAAAAAATCCCAGCCTAGACGTAATCGCAAAAATAAATAAAAAGGATGAAGAAATAGATATTAATCATACATAAATAGGTTGTTGATATATTTTAATAAATTAATTACCTTTTACATAGCCTTGTTGTAGTTAATATTAATGCTAAAAGAAAAATTGGTGTTTTATCTTTTGTGAAAAAAAAATAATAACACAAATGAAAGGCAGTTTACATCAGTTATTCTTTTGCGTTATTTCTACATATTTTCATACGAATCACACTGTACAAACAACATAAAGTAATACAAAATAGGTACCTACTCTCTCTACGTAATGCATAATTTCCAAGTTAAACTAAATTCTAAGTAAACACTAACTTTGCAAAACAACTGAAACTTCATTTTAAATTCACAACCAATCCGATTATCTAACATGCTGAACTGAAAAGGTGAATGACCTTTCGTTTCTTATGCACTACGGCAAGCTTTAAATCTTATGACATTACTACAGAACTTGGCTTGAACCGCGACAAACGATTTACTGCTGTCCCAATATTCTATCTGATTGTTGTTTTGCTGACCAGAGATAGGACATTGACTGACATTACTTGTATGGGGATAATGTCACAATTATATCATTAGAAAGTGAATCTATATAGAATTTCAGGAACGGCTGATAAAGTTGCTTACTTACGGTGGATTTCAATTCCAACATTAGCTCAATAATATGTCAAATAATCTCTAATCGAAAAACAACGGATCGGTTATTGAAATCTGCAGTTAGCCGAACCAGTAACTTACCTAAAAAGAGAAAATACATTCAAAATTACCCATTTGTTACATAAACCGCCATTTTCCGTTTATTTTCCACTCAATTCTAACATAAAAAAGAAATTTCAGATTACAAAACACACAAAAAGGCTTCCCAATTCAATATAACCTCAAAATTCCTTCATTTTCCCGCTTCACTATATGGGCCAATAAGGCCGTGCCTCGGTGGCCCGTGATTGGTCCATTCTCTGCGGCGCCGCGTTCCCATTGGTCGATAGCGTGGGGCAACGACCTCACCGTCGAATTATGACCTTGAACTTTGTTACTGCGTGTCAGAAAGAATTTTAGATTGATTGTTTTTCAACGAAAATTGGATGTAGATGAGTTATTGAAGTGTTTTGATGAAAAATCCTGAAAGGGTTTGTCGATAAAAAATATTAGATTATCCGTTCCATAGAAAATACTGAAGTATTCTTCATAAGGTTGTAGATGGTTTGGAGAAATGCTGTTTATAGATGAAATTGGATTAGGTACTTCTCGTTATATAAATATGTTCCGACATTTCAGAAATTGGATTGTTTCTCATTACATGGAATTCATCAAAATAAACGAATGCATTTGTATCTAAGAGGAGATTGTGGCGTTAAATTATGAATACGCACAAATGCTGTTCCTTTGCAATTAATATCAATAAAATGTTTTACGTATAGTTTGTTTGTGTTAAAATATTAGGTATGTATGACGTGATTATATCGCTAATTTTCGCGCAGCGCCATCTTCAATTCTAAACTCGAACTACATGCCATCTATTAGTTTTTGGGGCGAACCTATCCGTCCAAACAAAGTTTCACGTTTATAAGTGTGATAGATACAGGCATTAAAAACTGATATAAATTCACTCCGGTTGTCTAATATCCGATAGTTAATATTACTATCCAGGCTTCATGAAACTTATGGTATTTTGCAGTCTGTCCTTACTTTAAGATATCCTAACAATATTAGTTTAGGCAACCCGTGTTTTCTTTCTTGATTAATATTTGGTAAGGGCTCAAAAGCGACGTAGTGTGTCCTCAGGGACTCTGGGCTGGTCGTTAGCCTTTTGTAACGTAGCTGTAGTGTATGCAGGTACATGTGCATCATTGTATAGGTTATGTCATTATTATGACGCCTCGTGCGCATACGTCACTCGGTTATAAATACCGGATCGAGCGGTGGGGAGTCGGTCGTTGTCAGACTGTCGACCTGTGTGGTGGTGCGTTGGCGAGTCGATTAACATAATAAAATGAGCGTACAATACATTGGCGACGAGGATAAAACCGTGAGTGTTTGGACCAACAGTTACCTATTATCTAATTTTTATAATTTTGAACTACCTATTAGTTCCGTGATCCAGAAAAATATTTGATATACAAGGTTATACTAAATAATTTGTCCTATTCATGCCTATACCAAATTAATGTATGCTAAATAAGCTTTGACAACAAGTAACCTCTGACCGATGTTAATATTCAATCATATTAAAAAGAGCAAAAGGAAAGAAGGAAGGGAAGAGAGTAGAATGACAAAGTATACATAACTTTTATGTTCATGTATGTATCACCCGAATTGCAAACAAATTTTAACCTTTTTACGTAATTCTTTGTTTAAGTTTACCTTGTTACAATTCTAATGGAAGTAGCAATATTTATTGCAGGTGTTAATATTTATCAAATGAGTAATTTATAATACGAAATCATTACTTGGTGATCAGTTTACTCATTCTTAAACCTGCATCAAAATTTATTCAATAATAGGCATTTACTGGAAGCAATATAAAGTTGCTGGTTGTTGAATTGTCGTCAAGACGACTTTAGCAGTGGTGGGATTTCCTAGAGGATATAATACAATAACCTATTTGCCTTATAATCAATTGTGTTTAATAATTGTTGTGCTTGCAGGCCAACAAGGCGGAATGTACACGGATCTTATTATGTTGTTTACAATCCTATTTTGTAAGTGCCTGCATTCTAAGCAAATAAAGACCTATTCTATTCCAAAAATCTGCTGGTCATTAAATTGACAGCTTGACGGTTAGCAGTAGTGTATATCTACTGGTCATTAGATTGACAGCTTGGCAGTTGGCAGTAGCGTGTATCTACTGGTCATTAGATTGACAGCTTGGCAGTTGGCAGTAGTGTGTATCTACTGGTCATTAAATTGACAGCCTGATTGTTGGCAGTAGTCTATATCTACTGGTCATTGAATTGACAGCTTGATGGTTGGCAGTAGTGTGTATCTACTGGTCATTAAATTGACAGCCTGATTGTTGGCAATAGTCTATATCTACTGGTCATTGAATTGACAGCTTGATGGTTGGCAGTAGTGTATATCTACTGGTCATTAAATTGACAGCTTGGCAGTTGGCAGTAGTCTATATCTACTGGTCATTAAATTGACAGCTTGACAGTTGGCAGTAGTCTATATCTACTGGTCATTAAATTGACAGCTTGACAGTTAACGGTAGTGAACGTCTACTGGTCATTCAATTGACTGTACACGCATAAATTATCTGGCGATAGTTGTCAACTACTGCAACAACTAAATAGTAAATCTTGATAATTTTTATATTTTCTGTGCCCGGTGATTTGGATCATAAAAAGCTTCCAAACTTAACTTCTCAGAGTCTAGTCAACAACTTATACCTGCTATATTGTTCTGGTACTTAACTAACTTAATTCAAGTGCTTGCAATATAGAGGATATTACAAGAACAAACTGGTGGGTTATATACTCAACGGTTCTACAAATGACAAACATGTGCTAGGTATCTAGTTAAACAAACAGCACATTGAGGGACCGTAGTAGGTTGGCCATGTATGTTGAAGAACTCGCCCACCTATACTGGTACGTATTCACCTATGCACAACATCCAAGTCCATCAACACCTCTAGTGGGTTGCCTACCCATAATAGTGTTAATTATAACAGTTGCTCAGTCACCCTAGGTATAATTTCAATACTTTTACTTTATTTTGCTGTATTAAAGAGGTTGTTATACAACAGAGATATTCCAGAAGATACAGAACAGTAGAACAGCATACAAGCAGCAATACTAGCTGGAAAATATGGATCAAAATTTTGGTATTCAATAGATAGAATCTTTGGTAAACATGCTAGCTCACAATTGTAATTTCAGTACTTTAGGTTGATATAAAACTCTTAGATCAAAAGAATATGGAACTAAGCATTGGAGCAATCTGTGATTTATTTGACAATGCTACTTTATCTACCCAACCGCCTCGTTGGTCTAGCTGTCGCAAGCGCGGCTGCTGAGCACGAGGTCTCGGGTTCGATTCCCGGGTCGGGCCTGGAAGTTGGTGATTGATACACCCGTGCATCGGAGAGCACGTAAATGTCGGTCCTGCGCCTGATCTCTTTCCGGTCGTGTCGGATTGCCGTCCCATCGGGTTATGAGAGTGAAGGAACAGTGAGTGCACCTGTGTCTGCGCAAATGCTTGTGCACTATAATATGTCCTGTGCAGTTGGCTAATCCCCTTACGTGAGTACAGCCGCCGTAGCCGATAATCGGCTAGGAGGACATCATCATCATTTACCCAACTGGGCCTTCTCATCTGTGACAAAAAATCTTTTAAGGATGATACCTGGAAGGAGTTCCAATGTAGATACTTACTCTGGGAACTGTCTAATGATGATTAGCTCATGGATGATTGTTGCAATCAAGTTCTCAAAAGTTGATGATTGCGTGTGCTTTTAAAACCTTCAAGATTCAGGCTTGAATGAATTTTAATTGGTATCTTAGCCTCTTTTTTATTGATTTACATTGGTGTTTACAAATAGTTTAACAAAGTGGCCCTCATTATAATATTGTTATTTGCAAATTATGTTTTACAGTATTGCAGTACCAATAAGCAGTATAAGTACATTGAGAGTTGTGGAAGAATATGCTTCCATAGGGGCGAATAACATAACCATATATGAACATATATGAAATAGAATCCATTTATTGATCTCAAGTTAATAAATCATCACATTAATATATTCTTGAAGTGCACACCTACTTGTAATATAAAGTTGTGTAATTTCCTCAACCCATCCCATAAGATAAGATCCATATGGGTGGTGGGATGGATATCTATTAACAAAATAATGTCTTGTGTCCATAGCGTTAGGGTTAATAATAATTGATCTTAGAACACCAATCTTAGGTTACCGTAAGACAATTGGAATCGCACGAGAGGTAAAGAACTTTATCACTATTTACATTTATCGACATTTATTACTCTTTTGTGCTAATTAAACTACACAGTTGCGTCGACATTTGGTTAATAATAACTAAAATATTATTAAGTTCCTAAGTCCTACTGCAAAATATAATCTGAGTAAGTGTTCCTTAAAGTATAGGAAGTAAAATTGCCCTTAGTCACCAAATCGTTTAAAAATTTACTGGGGTGCTGTCCCTATAAAAGATAATAATATTTTTATATTCTGGTTGTCTAACTAAAACAACGTAGATAAAGTCAGCTGCAATAAAGGGTAAGCGCTTTTGAACGAAACTATAAACATACTTATGCAGCCAACTATACTTACATAAAAAAAAAAATATTACGTTACCTATACGTGGTCATGAAATTGGAAAAGCGTAAAATATTAAAAATGGAAGCAGTACAAAGCTGATCATCAAATTGATGAGGTCAAGTATGACATGAGAGCAGCATAGCTGCTCATGAAATTGAGATATAGAATTAGAATCCCACATTTATCTATGTGTAGACAGATGTTTTAGAAAGGTTAGCGGTTGTTTTGCAAAAGGAAAATTGCATCGACTAGAAAACTGTTTGTGAGCTGCTGTCACCTTGTTGAAAGGAAGAAGAGCATGAGTTGAGGGTCAGGGACTCTTCTATTTTATGGTGATGCAGAATGTCACAGCTACAAAATATATAGTGCAAAGTTAGTGACACCTGTTAAAGTGCGTTCGTCGCATAATATGGTTCTAATTAGTTAAAATCTGATTCGTAATGTTACTTTACACCTTCGTTATAATCAATATGTAACCATGACACTAAAAAGCTTACCATCAAAGCATAATAATTCTTTGACTACTTAAATTTTTGAAAACCACATTAGGAAAAGCAAACAAACATTACAGAACGCAATGTCCGGTGATAATAGTGTTCTTGGATGCCTAACCGAAATATAAGTATTCCTATCGCACTATTATATGCAGTAAGGTATTCATATGTTGGGTGTTGAATGCTAAGAAGCTTACAGTTTCTTGACTAGATATTGGACATACATTGATGTAGGGTATTTAAAGCCTATATCAGAATTTCAGCGAGTGTACTAGCAGAAACGTGCAAAGTACCAGCGCTGATCAATAGGGTTGAAGACCAGATTGTTTGTTACATTGCTGAGATAATGATAGGCTTTGATATTCCACTCTCAAATTAAAAACTACATATTACCAAAATTAGTTGAGTTAGCATTCTCTTGCTTACAAGGCACACAAAGTACTTAACTCGTACATAGAACTACAATTTAAACCATTAAATGGGTGACAAAGTATATGGTCATCATCAAATTGGAAACAGTCCATCTAGGTCACCATTCAATTGGGACGATCTTATGTGATTACTTTCCTCGTACGGCTCGTACGGTTTTGAATGAGTGAAAAGCATTGATGAGGTACCCTAATGCCGATCTTTTACCTTGGAACAATGCATTCTGTATCAGTTTTAAGTGAAGTCGAACCAAGCAAGATGAGTGCGCATTATCTGAAGGTACAGCAATATTTGAGACTTGCTTGATTTCACATGGACTGATTGGCGGGATGTCTGCCAAATGGACGGATCATCTCTAGTGTAGATATAATACAGGGCCGGAACAGCGGCTACAAAACCTGAAGTTAAACTTGCCGGCCTGATATCACTGCTACGAATTTGTCTTGTTGAGCCTGAAGCAGATGCTGGTATGTTACCGTCTGCAAAGGGACGGATTTTTATTTATGTTTATTTCACAAGGGAAGGGATGTAGTGTCCTGCAGTATCACCGATATCTGTCGTCTCCTTAAATGGAAAGGGAAATGAAATGGAAACGGAAAAAAGTAAATCAGTTTGATGGCAGTGTGATCGGTGGACTGATCTGATAGCGTGGTTTTGTTGTGCTGCAGGTGTTTGATAGATCTTTAAGAAATTACCAAAATATTTATGAGTTTGATTGTTGGACTTTTTGAAACAAGGTTAAAATCAAAACAACAAGGGAGAGATGTAGTGTATGCAGGTACATGTGCATCATTGTATAGGTTATGTCATTATTATGACGCCTCGTGCGCATACGTCACTCGGTTATAAATACCGGATCGAGCGGTGGGGAGTCGGTCGTTGTCAGACTGTCGACCTGTGTGGTGGTGCGTTGGCGAGTCGATTAACATAATAAAATGAGCGTACAATACAGTTAGCCTTTTGTAACGTAGCTACTAACTTGAAATACTTTCTAAGGAATTGCAAGATGGCGGCGAGAAAAATAGAATAGAATAAAAAGTTGTTTATGGTAGACCATTAGAAAAAAACAATATAGGACAATACAAACAAATATGGATGAGGACAATAGGAAAAATATTGAAGGGGAAATGGGATTAAGCGAATTTCTTACTCGTTTTTGATTATATGGGCGTTGTCGCGTACTAACGCGGTTCAAATGATGAAACCTGGACCAGAGATTTTTTTCACACGCATTGTACAAAATTGTCTATTACGAAAACACTCAAAAAACATGATCTTTTTATGATTTAGCCATTCTTAGTAACTGCAAATTCTCTCTTTGTCAATATACATAATAATATGTTTTTTTATGCACACAAATAGCAGTAGGTAAATGAATAATTGATACTTAATTTAAATGAATAATTGATAGACATTTAATCAATAACCATCTACCTAAAGCCAGAGTTCCAGAACCTTCGATATAACGCCTCAACGGGAAATAGTTTGCACCCCAACACCTTTGCAAGGTCATTTAGTGGACAGCCTAACACCCTACCCGATTGTTCGTGACCTTAATCGTCCTGTGACCTTCGGCCGACCCTTAGTCCCAGTGATCTATTCTTAGTAATCGCCGGAGACCGCTCCGTCTTAATAAATAGATATAAGATTTGGTCGAAATAAAATCTTTTTGGTAAACTTTGGCAAAGGTCTACTGGTGCAAGTCATACTTGTAAGGGTAAGTTTAGACCATATGAATAAAGGACTAGAGTGACGACAAAAGTATTTAACATAAAACAACATACGAATATTCAGTCATCATCTTCCTGCCCTGTTCCCAAGTCATTTGGGGTCGGCGCAAGATGTCTTTTTCTTCCATTCCTCTCTGTCAGACGTCATACTTACATCCACTCCCTTCATGTCCTCTTTCAGACAATCAATCCATCTTCTCCTCGGTCTACCTCTGCCTCTCCATCCTTCCACTTTCATGCATATAAATACCTATAATATATAAATAAACATTCAGTATCGATTCGAAAATCTTTTAAACGATTTAATATAGAGATACCTAGATTAAAACCTGGAGAGTGATATAAAGTATTTATATATCAAAGTGCGCATTGAAATTCCTTTGAAAGAAACATCAAAGATTTACGCACGTTAGCACCTTTAACGTCCTGGACCTCATATTTGCCCGCGTTCCGTGAAAAGTAGCTACATACTTCACGTACTTGATGAAAAGCCATCTAACCATAGTGGCACAGTGGTAAAATTTTTCAGTCCGGTTCTGTTATTACTGAGATAACGCGTTCTATAAAGCAAACAAACTAACTCTTCAGCTTTCTTCATATTTAGGCCTTCTCAGCACATACAAACCTGCCAACTTATTCTTGCCATAATTTAAGACTATACCTCTATAACCTAACCTAACCTCACCTATATCATTTCAGCCACCGCAAAGTACCAAAGGTAAAATAAAATTGAGATGAAAACGAAAAAATATGTGCTACCTTTTTGTAATACCTTACGTACTTACTAAGATTTATTACATACACTTGGGAAGCGAGGGCAATGCCCTTGCTGAATTAAATTAAGACCTAGCCTTGATATTCTAGATATTTTCCTAATTCAATAAAGTTTGTGTTTGTTTGACTAGAAAATGGGTTTGGTTTCTGTCTTGTCATTGGTTGTTTTACGCATGTTTAAAGAAGTTATCTGAGAAGGCGGAGTTATAAAAAACTGTTATAATATAATATTTTGGCATGAAGTTATTTTGTTTTAAAAAGACTAAGTGGTCTTTTTATTAGACATGAATTGAAATTATGATTTTATCAGTATTTTATGAAATCTTCCTTCTTATTTATAATTCATTTATTTTATTTCACAGAGAGAAGGTCATTTGATTATTTAACACATTTGCAGTGGGTTGCAACCTCAATGGACATTTACATACTTACTTAAAACATTATGCACTAGATAATTAGAGTAATAAATCACAGCGCTAACACAATCCAAAATTTCAATGCGGAAAATTAAATTACAATCCGCATAAAGCATTGAAATACACGTCAGCTAATTTTCCTATTCTGCCTGCAAAGCACTTAATTTTATTTTACGAACGTGTAGGTAATAAAAACTTTTTAGACTGTATTGGCTGTACACAGCTGCCTTTGCATTTTTATGGCAGTATCTAAACGTCACTGATGAACTTAGAGAATTGAACCAACTGGATACGCCATTGCCTTGCTTTCTCCGCTAGCAAAAGTAAGAGACTGCCACTCATACTCGTATGTGCCATCAATATCGACACATTTTGTCGAAAAATGGTTTGAAACTGTCAAAGTAATAAAGACCTTGTTTGCTTTTATGACCCACCCATGAAATGACATTTATGACAAATGTCATTTGGTTCACATAGCAGATAATGTACGTGTGTGCATCAAGACTGTGCTTGTATTATTTTGTCAATTTTGTCTTGTGCGTAAGTAACGAATTTCTCGAATACGCATCTGAGCCATCACTGAGTTTTTCTGCCTGCTAAAGTGACAGACGTTTTTGCACAGCCCATTATTTTGTGTTCAGACGACTCCGGTTGGTTCAACACTCTTAATTGGTAACCAAACTTTTTGTTCCTTTTTTCTGTTAAAAGCTGAATGTGACGTGTTCACGTTTCACGGTAGTGACGGATGACGTAATACTTGGTGTTCTATTTTTGAATGTGTCATACTTTTTTAGGTTTTAGATAGGTATCTGTGTTGTATTCAGCCAGTTGGTTTTTGTTTGAAATGAGTCTGAAGGTTTGGTTTGGAAGTTGGAACTTTTCTGTCTCATTACTAGCTTATTTTTTCTCATCCGTGTTTTCATAGTGCGATTTCGTATGTAGAGGTATGAACTAGTTAAGTGTGGGTAATCTACAGGCCCGCCGCTAGCAGTTTGTTCGCCCGCGTGCAAAACTGATTATGCCGCCCTACTACACTACATATTATACTGGGCTTTGTCAAAAATGAAAAAATCGTTAAGCGCACAAAAATACCCCAGCAAATTAAAAGAAAGTAGTGGAAAAAGCCGCGAGCGCAGCGAACGCGAAATTTTTTGAGTTTTGGGACACAAAAGTACCCAAAGCGGTTAAAGAAAAGCACCATAGGTTAATTGGAAAAGCCGCGAGCGTAGCGAGCGCGAATTTTTTTGAGTTTTGGGACACAAAAGTACCCAAACCGGTTAAAGAAAAGCACTATAGGTAAATTGGAAAAGCCGCGAGCGTAGCGAGCGCGAAATTTTTTGAGTTTTGGGGCACAAAAGTACCCAAAGCGGTAAAAAGAAAGCACTATAGGTAAATTGGAAAAGCCGCGAGCGTAACGAGCGCGAAATTTTTTGAGTTTTGGGACACAAAAGTACCCAAAGAAACCGTGACTGAAGCGAGCACCAGTGATTTTTGTCACTTCGGTGCCTCAACTTTTTGTTAGATTGAGGACTGAAAAAGTAAGCGCAGAATAAATTAAAACGTGCAAAGAAAGAACCGCGAGCGAAGCGAGCGCTTTTTTTCTAACTTTAAGGAATTCCGAGGGGAGAGGGTTGACAGTCGGACTGTGTCACCTCGCTTAGTACCGTGGCGATGCGTGTCTCGGGCCTGCACTGCGACTGGTAGTGAACCTAGGCTTTGCAGATTACAAAAGCACTCTCCCTTTTGCCCGTGCCATCCTGGTCGTGCAGATATGTGCCGACCGAGATGGCGCCCCCTAGACGTGGTACCCGGGGCGGACCGCCCCCGCCTCCCCCTTACGCCGCTACTGACGTCCGTGATTGAAACTATAGATAAATTACTAAGTCTCTGCTGGAGCATTATTGATCTTAAATAGTTATTAAAAAATTTTAATTTTGAGAATGATTTTTCAACAGATGCTACTGAAACCGGCAGTGTAAGTAATATTCTTAGCGCTATTACTGTTTTCGGAAATATTGAAATAAAATAATTGGTAAAAAGATATTTCGATTTGCCGCCCCCTAGGACGTGCCGCCCGCGTGCGGTGCACGCCATGCACGCCCGCTTACCGCGGGCCTGGTAATCTATGAGTACGTATAGTTATGGTCAAATAAATTAGAGTACCTATAATAATTTCAACAAAAATTGTAAACTGAAAATAATTTCTTTTTTTAGGGTTTCGTACCCAGAGGGTAAAACGGGACCCTATTGTTTTCGCTCCTCTGTCCGTCCGTCCGTCCGTCTGTCACCAGGCTGTTTCTCATAAACCGTGATAGTTAGAGAGCTGAAATTTTCACAGATGATGTATTTTTGTTGCCGATATAACATCAAATACTGAAAACTAGAATTAAATAAGTATTTTGGGGGGCTCCCGTACAAAAAACGTGACTTTTTGTTCGTTTTATAAATAATGGAACGGAACCCTTCGTGCGCGAGTCTGACTCGCACTTGGCCGGTTTTTCTGTCTTTAAAGAGCTCGTGCCTAAATAACGATAGAGACGATAGCCCAAGATCAATATATTCATAAATGTAACATATCTATTCATTAGGCGTATTTAACAAATATACAAAGTAAGAAATGAAAAAAAAACATCCAGATATACATATATCGAATGAAACCCATATGCAAAGAGCATTCGCAACTTCACTTACCTACACAAGCTTGCAAGGGTGTTCCTATGCACGTGAGCTGTGCACTTTGCTATTGACATTCCGTTCCAATTCACGCAGAATACTCCAAAGTCTGTTTGTAAAAGATAATACGGGAATTCGAAATGGACTTTTAGAATAGCGTCAAAGATATTCTGGCTTTTGTTGTAAAATTCAAAGGGAAGGAAGTCGGGGTTGAACATTTTGAGCGTAGCTCTAGATATTTGTTGCTTTACATACTTTTTTGATATGATTAATCATAGACAAATCCAGACCAAATAAATCGACTAACTGCATCATAAAAAACTGCATTAAAATCGATTAATCAGTTTAAGAACTTTGGAGACAGACAGATAGCAGCCAAACTTAGGTTCACCTCAAACCTCTCTTTTTACTTTAACCTTCCAACTTAGGTACCCTAAATACAGTCAACAATGCAAGTATCCTGTACCGATGTTCAAAAGCAAAACCCTGAACAGTGCTAGGATTACCACCGCACTGTTTTTCAAAGATAGCAGCCGCACCATGAAGTTGGACGCGAAAACCATTCAGAAGGGAATTCACTTCAGTCATTTCAATAATCCCTTTGTGAAACGTCTGTGTGGACGACGATTTTAATGTTATGAATGAAATTTTTATTCTGTTGAAAAATTTGATGGAAATGGTAAACGGTAAGGAGTTTGTTTCCTTTCTGTAATAAAAAGAAAAAAATAATCAATCAGAATGTAGTTTTAGCAAAAATAAATAAGACTTTATCTACTTCATTTGAGTAACTGAACATAAACAATATTGGCAAAAGTTTTATTTAATAACTCTTTTTGAAAATACAATGCGGCTAAAAATCAATGTAAATACTATAATAACAATTTATCCATTCAATCATTTTCTAAAGTTTACTGGTATAACATGTATTTGTGTGAAAACTCATATCATGATTGTTTACATATTTAATCTGCTAAAGCATTCATTGTATAATAAACCTAATAAATAACGTATTATCCAAATAAAAATACTTCTTGTTACCAGCCTACAGTCCCAGTTGGGCGCCATTAATTTCAGTAATCCTACATCAAATAAAAAATATTGTTGTACAAAAAATAAATCATTCTTTCCAAGACATTGAAACCTATCAGGCTGTAACTAAAGCCATAATTTTACCACTATTTGTCAAGCTACATGTTCAGACACGCCCATTGTCCTAGTTTCCGTACTTTATAAGGACACCCTACTGTGAACATTTGTTGAGAATATGGAGAAAAAATGAGTAGTGGAGATGTCATAACGGAAAATCTCCTAAGAAAGAAGCACGCTTAAATGCGGGTGTTCAGGGACGAAGATCGTTACTATTGTCCCATTATGTGCCTTCTTTGGACCCAACCGTTTTTTGAAATACCAGAAATCGTTGACAGATGTCTCAAAGAACCCGAACGCCTCGTGGCTGATCGTTTTGATCATGTCCACTGTACGAATTTGACATAGAGGAAGGCAATTGACCTACATGCATTACGGTATCTTCGCTTATCGTTCTTTACTCCGTGGTCAAGTTCCACGTTCTGACACGCCCATGTCCTGGTTTCCGTACTTTATAGGGACACCCTACTGTGAACATTTGTTGAGAATTATAGGATAAATCGTTTTGGATACTTTTCCTTCGGAAGATTTATTTCGTAACAAAGTTTTGGATAACCTACTTTTGTAAAACTTGAGAACAAGACATATTGTGTATAGCAAATGTTTATTTAGGGAACAATCATAATATTTCTGAGGCTGCGATCAAACTTTGTACATAAAAAACGAAAAAAGGACGTATAAAAACTTTTGTGTTTGTTCTTTTCATAAGACACACAAAGACGTTTCTTTTTTGTACCCCAAACAGTTAGAAAAATCGCAGTTTAGATATATTCTCTTGGAAAAATTATCTTACAAGAAAAAATGCACGTAACTTTAGTGCTTTATCTAAAAGATAGATGGCGTTAGTAGTTACGAAAATGGTTTGTCAACACATTTTCAATGTCTAGTACAAATACGAGTATTATATGACTTAGTTATAAATTCAAAATACATTTTTGTTTAATTATCATTTATTTTAATTACCAATATCTTAAAGAAATATCTAAAAAACAATAACAGCTGTAGGGCTAGTTTTACGCATGCGTACTATCAACCATATTAGTTCTACAAAATATCGTTATGGCGCTCTACAAACCTTGTGCATTCATTAAATAGTCTTTGTGTTATCCGACGAAGTTGGATTATTTTTACCGACCGGGTGTATTATAGTTTGTAGCTTTTCTTTAAATATATAACATTGTAGTATCTTCGCCATAATAATTACTGGAGTCACACACTAGAAGTAGTAGCGGCGCTAGTAGTAGCTACCTAGTAATAAAATGCAAAAATAAATAGTTCCACTATTTTCCGCCGGACTCTTATACGTTCCATTGTACAGTAGAAAATATTATATATATAAATAGATAGAAGTCCGAAGAATCGACGGTTTTTGATTTATTAACGAATCTTCTAAACAACATCTACTAACTATTATTAGATAAAGTAATCCTTAAGAACTTAAAGAAGCTCATATTTCACTCGTAACTGCATACAATAACCATTCGAATAAAACCATAGTTTATCGCTTCTACCTACATACTTACTCTATATGTTTGCCACATCAAATAAAGTACTAAATCAACAAGATTGCCAGTATTGCTACCGCATAAAATAGATAGATAAGAACTGGCAACATTTTTGCGTGAATGCCAAGAGTATTTGGACGCTGGCAATGTTGCTAGACTAAAAAATGTTTGCCGATTTGGCATTGTCGTGTGGAATCGCAGGTTTTACGGTATTTCTAGACTTTTATTTAGATACTACATTGCGGTACTCTATTTTGACGAATTCTGAAGAAAATTTCAGTAAGCCATAATCGTTCTTTAACAGTAAAATTACTTCATCATCTGCTTAGCCTTTTCCCAAATATATTGAGGTCAGCTTTCAGTCTAACCGGATGCTGCGTAGGTACCAGTGTTTATACAAGGAGTGCCTATCAGACCTTCTCAACCCAGTTGCCTGGGCAAATCCATACCCCTATGTACGACTGGTAGTCAGGCTTACTGGCTTCCGACTACCCGTAACGACTGCCAAAGAAGTTCAAATGACAGCTGGGACCTACAATTTATCGTGCCCTCCGAAACACTGTCATTGGTGTCCAAGATGCAAGTACTTAGAAAGTAGGTACATGTCAATCGCTTGACACAGTAGGTATTGTTTAAAATTACTATCCATTTTGACCTGCATACATAAACTATGTGCAAAGTAATAAGAATGAGGAAATGCATAATGTTTGGGTTGCTCTATTATAGGAGCAGCATGGTAACCTACTTCCGTTGCCATAGCAACCATGTAAGCAACAGTGAGGATTCTAACCTTCAACCTGACATTTCTGACATGTGTTTTGTATAGTGTCATGTCGTACAATTTAAGGGTGAGTTGCACCGTTTAACCAACGATAACCATAACCGACCTACCTACCTAGTCTTTTACTTAACTACTAGCTGTTGCCCGCAACTTCGTCTGCGTGGGCAATATAGAATAGTCAAAATACTACTTATCCCGTAGGTGCATTCTTTCACGTGACAGTATAATTAGGATTAGCACTTAGCAGTCGCATAGATTCATTGATCAAGGTTGTGTTGTGGATGTGACCATTTATCTAAACAAAAGAAGTAAAGTTTGTGACGTTGTGAATATCTCTGGATCTAGGCAGAAAATTTGGAAAATTATTACGTATGGTGTGTCAGTAATTTTTACAGGAAACAGCTAAAATCTATGTCTATATGCTTTGAGTCTGACAAAGCTGTTTGTATATTTGTACATTTTCTACAGCTGCTGCGACTAATCAGAAGCCAGAAAGTCTGTCAGTCTTACCATGGATATCGTCTTGTGTAGTTGACTGGATTGAAGATAGGTAGATAGGTAGTCGCTCCAAGCAAAATATTGGTACTCAAACAGATTCGGTGACTGGAAGCCAACACCAACATAGTTGGGGAATAGCTGGATGGATGATAAAATGAGTCATCATCATCAGCAGGCGCATAGGGTAGGATAGTTTCACTACTGGGCAGAAACACTTGTATGACGGGGATTTTCTGTGCACTTACTCACTATGGTAAGGCTGACCCCACATTACTACTCACACGCCCGAGGATCACGCACGCCTAATGTGGTGGCCTAAGCCGGGACTCCACCGAAATGTTTGCATTAGTTCACGAATAGGCAAAATGTACGTATCTGTGCGAGTCCACTTCATGTGTTCGTACTTGAAACCTGCAGTTTTGCCAAGATTTTCAAAATGTACGCTCGCAATTTGCCATTTCTTGGTGGAGCCAGCAAATCAAAAGAAACATAAGTGTTGTATACTGTGCGTCACTACCGCACACCGGGAAAATTTCGCTCTTGCGGAGGACGTTTATGTACCATATTTTGTGTCACACGTAAACAGGACGACAGTAAGTATCCATCGAAACACTTTCAAAGATCTGATGAACGAACAAATCAGAGCTGACTTGGTCACCTGGGGCCAATCAGAGCTCTATGAAGCGATCATACGCTTTGGCTCCTACTGTTATTGTGGTTTCTGAAAATTTATTCACCTCATTACTATTGAGAACACTTGCTTAGCGCAGAAGCTGACGTTAGCAGGTCAAGTCTTTTGACTTCTCGAATAGGATACCATTGGTTTTTGTGCAATGCACACCTGCAATGCATTCTGGATTAGGATAGGATATAGGTGGATAGGATTTGCAACAGAGAACAATTCTGTCTTTGTGATTAAATGACATCAAACGTAGTTTTATATAAAAGGTGTTTTTTTAGACTTGGCTCGGGTCTTACTGAGACTGTTCGTAATCGTGAACAGTGTATTTGCGATCAGAAGTTGAAAGTAAACATGTCTCTGATATGCGGCGCGTAATTTGTACGTTTTCAGACGCATAAAGCATTTTACGTGTGTATGGTATTAAATCGAGAAAGCTCCCATTTCTTATCTGCACTTTGTATCTGGGCTTGTTTTTAAAGCTACAGAATCCTACATTACCTACCTCACGCTTAGCAACGCTTGCGAGAGATAGATCCTCATTTCTTCTAGGATTAAGTTTACATATTTTGCATCAGAAAAAAATAATTAAGGTCTACTTAATACTACTCACTCAAAGTAATTTGTTTTAAGGCCACCACATTAGTGGAAGATAAGCTAAACTATGTTTATGAAAAAATCCTGATATGAACTCCATCTGCAACTTTAAATGATAATTAATTGTTCCACTAAAGTCATCATTTTTGACATAATGTTCAAAAAATAATTTAGATGGCACCGTTTTAAATTTGGCCGAGAACTATTAATTTTCCTTTCATCAAGGTAATAATTATGGTTGGATTTTGATGTGGCACGGCAAACTGACAAACACTATTGAAATGTCTATCGAAAAATTACACTTCGTCTTAAAATATGGTGAATTACGGAAAATACACAACTCCATCTGTTGAAATAATAATCCTCTATAAAGAATGTATGGTAATATTGTCATTTACCACCTCGCTCCTTTGACAAATTGATGATGTATTTTATTTACCACAGATGGAGCTACTTTAACCTTGGCTAAACAAAATTTTCATTTTTTTTTTTCTTCCGAAGTTACTTATTAAGGTGTGATTTTCTGTGTAAAGATTAATAATAGGCCGATCAACTAATATAAGTACAACATTCAAATGTACAGTTTTGACAAAAAGATTGCGTGTCGTAATATTTTACATCTTGAATTCACAAAATTAATCATATCTTTTGATAGAGTGAATCGATTTCGATGAAACAAAAACTAAGTAATACCTCAAGTTACGTAGAGTTTTTGTATATAAGCATTGTCTGCATTTAATTCGTAGATTTTACGTGAATCCCGAACAAACAAACAGATAAACAGACAAACAGACAAAAATGACAAAAATGATGGAAATGGGTTCTGTTAGTTATCCTTTAAAATGCTGGCTATTTTTTTTGCCAATTTCTTCAATGTACAAAAATTACTTTTCTACAGATTTATTATATGTATAGATGTTGGGCTTCCAATCTCACTGGATGCAGCTGAGTACCAGTGTGTTACAGGGAGCGACTGCCTATCTGAACTGCTCAACCCAGCTACCCGGGCAACTCAATAGTCCTTGATAAGATTGGTTTCATACTTACTGGCTTCTGACTACCCGTAACGATTGCCAGAGATGTTTAATGACAACCAGGACCTACAGTTTACCGTGCTCTCCGAAACACAGATGAAAGAATAACTCTAATATACATAAATATAAGATAAGATATGTATTTTTTAATTATCAAAGTAATTGTTGATCCTAATTTTGTCAAACCTATTTTCAGCAGAGGTCTTTGACCTTTCGTGGTCTAATTTTTAGGCATCCATTAACGTTTATTAAGCTTTAGTCGTAAATTACTAAAGTTTTCCTGTTCCACGCGATTAAATTAATAAGAAAGACAAATAAATGAAACTACGAAAGTTTAAGTACTTCAACTTTTATCTATTTCCTGCTATAAAATGTCTTTGCAACTTTCAGTAAAGTAAAGAAACTTAGTTCTGAAACTGTAAGCAATCATTCAAGTATTTGAACTTAAAACATTTGTCGCTCTACTTTTGAACATGTTTTTAGATAAACATTTGAAATGACAAGCATTACTTTTGTAAATTCTTTCTTTCCTGTCGTATTTCTATGTATATCGTGTGTGTAGAAAAAAACATAAATAAATAAATAGCATTATGGTGTAGACAGTAGAATAACTTTTTAAAAATAACCATGAAGGCACAGGCATTAAACATGCAGCCTTAAACACGACAGCTCCATTATATATAGGTAAGCAGATATTGACACACCCTTGGCTATCCTACAATCCAAATATAGAGTATAAAGCGTGGACGCGACGAGGCGGCCAGTGCGTGCGCCCCAGACTGTGGTATTGATCCCACCACCTGCCGGCCACCACTCCCACCCGCCAACTAACTTCTTCTAGTCGGCCATCGCCCCGCGACACGTTACTACACTCAAATAAAACATAAAGAAAACAATTTAAAAAATAAAACAACTGTCAATTTTGGCGCCATCTCAGTTCCAAGTTCGAATTGTGCCGCGAATCCAAGTGTTCGTTCCGCCAAATTTTTGAATTTCGAATTTTTTTATAGTATTTTTTTTTCAACCACGTGTTTCACAACAGTGATAAGTGTTTTACCGACAGAAGTGTTACTCGCTTGTAATATAATTGTTCGCGCAATGAAGTGACTCACCGGTGTCGACCTGGATCTTGGATGTCAGGCATTATCTCAATTTATGGCATTAAACTCGTAATTGCTCGTCTGTTAGCCGGCTCGCAAAGTTAAATTATCGTCCTGAATTTTCCAGGCTCAGTTTCATTTAACTTCACATTTCTGTGTTCATTCAGTTTGTAGTAGAGCATAAACAAACTAGACTGAGACCTAATTTATGCGGCCAGTAACAATCTAATTGCTTTCACCGCTACATACCGCTGCAACAATAGATCGCAAAAAGGAAATTATTATCAACCGTCTATCAGATGCAAATTATTATCACGCCACTTATCTAGACCCCTCTAGATAGAGCGAGGATGATATTCTCGTTTCGCGCGGCACACTAACCCGATCGAGCGTAATAACAGATTTTTCTTGTATGTCTATCAGCTGTTGGAGTCTGGCCGTGTAGTATCGCGGATATTTATTCCCGTGAGGGGGGAAAATGCATAAAAATTTGCATAGTCTCACGTCACAGAGGTAGTTAGAGACGCCGACGTGAGTCAGACAGCGGACGAAGCCAATTACGTTTTTTGCGCGAACAATTTTCTAAATTCAAAACAGATAAACTGCTGTCTAGAAAACGAAACGTAACGATTCTTTTTTTAATCGATATTCTATTTTCGAATCGAGTGTTCTGTGTTGTGGACTGTGTTAGTGTGTGTGAGATGTGATTATTTTTTTTACACTTTTTTTATAATGGAGCGAAGTGTTTTGGCGGAGGCGAAGCACGTTCAGTGGGCTTCTGAAGTAAGTATAGTTACTAGTACAAAATGAGTAATTGTTAATCGACTTTATTTACAAATGCTTTGCAATAGTCTCGTGTCGAAGGTTAATTACTGTTGTGAACAAATCGCTTTACGACCATAACCTGAATATTGAAAAAAAATGCTCTTTTCGGTTTCATTATTACTAGTGTTGACCTTGTCTCTCTCAGTGCAGCTTTCAAATGAATGAAACTTGCTACCAGTTGCATCATTACTGAAGTTTTTTTTTACATTGTTTTAGTAATGATACCTTATTTCACACTGTTAGGTACCTATATTATTTGTGTGTATACTGTACATAAATGGTTCTGACACAACGTTAACGGCGTTTTTTTTTTGTTGATAGAGTTTACGGCTTTCATGAAAATTACTTTGCCACTCCGAAGTTGGGTATTAGCAACTAACTTCACAATGGTCAAAACATAACGCTTTTTGGCAGTGAAGTAAAATGAACTTACAAAACTATTGCGAATGCACCATTTATCAAAACAATGATTTCAGAGCGGCATAGTTATTTCACCAGAGTTTGAAATGTAAGTTTTCAGTATCTTTGTAAAAACATAGGTATAATATTAAGGTAAATATTTTTAAAGAAAAATACTTAAATAGGCACTAGGTATAGTTACCTATTTTTTATCATAAATCAACTCGTTCAAAGAAACTTGGGTACAACAATGTTTAACATTGTATACTCAGTAAAACTACTTCTGACATATTTGTCATTGACGAACATTCAACATTTTGTACCAAAACCTTTTTGAAATAAAATTCTTTTTCTTAAATTAAATATCACCTTGGTTGGCATTTGTAAGTTAAATATAAGTAAGTCGTGGCACTCCGTCACGTTGTAACACTTTTTGTTACAGTTTTTCAGTAATGACTTGAAGAATAAGAGCTCTTGCACACAAGAAACTTTTAGTCGGCCTATAGTTTGATCAGAAATAGAGATATATGATAGCACGACAGACGATAGCACGTCAACCTATCTCAATCTATCTTTCTACAATAGATTTTCAACCATATCACAATAGTGGAAGGTTAATGTTCGATTGGTTTTGACACATTCGGGTAGGTTGTCTTGCTGGCGTCTGTAAATTACAACAATCAGGTATCCGACTATATAATAATATCCGACCGGTATCAGACATAAATGGCAGTTTTCTTATAACAAATGTTTAATATTAATTTTCACATTTTCTGACCCAAAAAGTTTTGATAAAATCGCGATTACTTTCACAATAAACTATTAACCAATGAACCAACCACCGAGGCAACTATCAGCCGACAGTTTAGTCGCCAGTGTGCTACTCTTAGGCGGTAGTAGAGCAGAAAAAAATAATTAAGCCATTACAGTCCATACAAATTGGATGCAATTATCTTCTTGTTACCTACATATTTGTATCGAAGAGGATACGATATTGTAAAGAGAATAAACCAGTCAAGTATTCTAAGAACAATTTTGACCATCAAGTCGTTCGGTCGTCGTTTGTAGTTGCAAAATGAGACTTTTTCGCAATTTCAATAATAGCCTGAAGTGACCACCAGATATAGTCATCTACTTAGTTTCATCAGTGATGAAACTCGGCTAGGACAAGTATTTAACATCACATCGAACCTACTCATTTATTTTTTTTATTTATTCTTTATTGCACACTTATCAATAAATATATAAAAAGAATACAGACAGTTTATGTACAATGGCGAGCTTAACCCAGAATTGGATTCTCTTACAGCCAACCTTAAAGCCATAGAGAGATTCGATAGTGGTAGGGTATTACTTAATTAAGCATCATGCTTCTTTTTTTTAGGACTGTTTTAACCCTAATTAATGATTATTTTAGATGCATAGCTATGCACTTCTCTGGGCAGGTTCCTAAAATAAAACCCTTAGTGACCCTGAAAGAAACTCTATCATTATATATACCAACTCCTTATGCAATAACCCCCAAAGATAACCTCTTGTCGTTTCATAAATAATTCATCAAGTAGACGTCAAAAAGGGCGCGCACCTTATACAATTTACATGATTCTTCTTTTTAGGGTTCCATCCCCAAGCTGGGGGAAAAAACAGGACCCTATTATTAAGACTTCTTTGTCAGTCTATCTATGTATGTTTGCTGAGAAAGAGTAGAGAGAGAGCTAGTTGAGTTAGCTGACTTGATGAGGTCAGATAGGCAGTCGCTCCTTGTAAAACACTGGTACTCAGCCGCATCCAGTGTGACTGGAAGCTGACACCAACATAGTTGGAAAAAGGCTAGACAGAGGGCCCATGCAACAAACTTAATTTTTTGCTCGTTTTGTACACTTCGTACGTGAGTCCGACTCACACTTGGCCCGTTTTTTAACTTAGGCACCAACCTTTGTCTGTTGCGTGTAAAACCGCGGGTACACCGTGTGAATTAAATATGTGAATGGGATTTTTTATTACAGCCACACACATATATAAGTAAGTAGGTTTAATATACTGGCTGTGTCTCAGCTATTGTTTTTGGTATAATCTGTGTTACAATGGGTTGGATCTCAAGAGATTTCTTTTTGTATCCTTTCTGTATGTATGTTTAAATGTGCTGGTTCATTTCGGATACGCTTGTTTTGAGCATATTTTAATGGGTTATGGAAAGTGACTATATTAAATACTAGCTGGTGCCCGCGACTTCGTCTGCGCAGGTTTAGTATTTCGAACAATATGTTTACAAATTGTAGCCTATGTGTTATTCTGATGTATAAGCTATATTATTGTAAAGTTTCATTAAAATCCATTCAGTAGTTTTTGCGTGAAAAAGTAACAAACATCCATACATCCATACATACAAACTTTCGCGTTTATAATATTAGTATATTAAATATGTAACGTTCGTGATGTTTCAAGTTTTTAAAGCATGGTTGGGTAGCCATTTCACGTTTTTCACCAATTTTCATGCGGTTTTCACCAATGGATAAAAACGGATTCATGAAAACATGAAAACGATTTCAGTATTTAGTTTATAGGAGATAATCATACGAGCTATTTTATTAGATTTATTTTGATTTCATACGATTTTAGTATTTATATAGTTTATTTAATTGAAAATTTTATAAAATGTATTTTAGTAACATGTATAATAATATCTATTTCTACAATGTACACACTATACATATATACAAACTTAAACTACTTATCTTTAAACAAAACTAAAAATAAAATACTATATACAAAATATATATAAACATAAAATATAAAAGAGCATCGATCAGGCGTCGAAGTATTCCTCCGCATCACTGTCCTCCGGAAACGTGCCCAGAAGACTGGCTGCATTGCCACGTTGAATGGCAATGCTAATTCTTTGTCCAAAGAATAAGCCAGCCCTCTGGTCACGCGAAGCGTCGACAAGCCTTTTCGCGATGTCCTTATAAAGTAACCGCGTACTCGGGCCCCACGGTCCGAGCGTTTCGACCCCAAATGGCTCAAAAGTATAGTTCCCAATAAGGTTACCATACTTGCGCCGCTTGGTGGTCTCTGCAGAAGCAGCAGCCGCACCAGCATGACCTGCCGTGCAGGGAAGATGCGATGGCGCCAGGGTGTCGACGCACGTTGCATCCCACACCAAGGGCCTACCCAACTTCCATGGCAACAACGTCATACCATCTGGCCTCTTTCCATCGTCACGTACCAGTCCATTAGGCTCTAACACGGCTGGCACGCCGGCGGTGGAAAGAGCACGACGGATAATGTCGTTAATGCTGGCATGCCGTGCAATACGACCAGCACTTCTGCAGCACGACAGACCATGGTGCCCGAGGCTGTCGACGGCTTCACCGCAATGGCAGCGATGCGGAGCAACACAGATGCGGAGATGCGGAACGTTGTGTCATCCAGCATAGTGCCTATGCTAGATGACGGGATCGCCTGTAACCAGAGGCCCGACTCCCACTCTCCCACAGCCAACAAACGGGCACGCTCAGCAGCACTATTACACGTATTTAATAGATTATTCCGTATAGTGCTACAGAGCGGCCCGTCCCATTGTCTCTGAGAGCAGCGGTTGCCGGGCAAATCCGTATTGGGAGTAGCCATTTTCCAGGCATCCAGCGCGTCGGTCAAACACGGTACTTCAACATCAACCAGTGCAGAAGACGACAATCTTTCTGGTTAATGTATCAGTACTGTGAACCGAGGAGAGGAATGCCGGTAAACTAACACTTGAAATTTTGCGGAAATTGAAAATTATATATATATTTTCATTTTTTCAATTTGGTATAACAACCCCTACGATGCCTCCCACTTAGATTTTTAATATAAATATGTTTACACTAAGTAAATATGTACACTTTAGAAATAATATAAAGCGTGGGTAGCTTATTCAGTGAACAAACAAGATCCCATTTCTTATAAACAAATAAATATTTCTGCGAATACTTTCATATTAATGGTCTGAAGGTATTATAAGTAACTTTATATCTTTTTGTTTTGTTTTTCGAGTTATAATGAGTCATATCTTTTACAATTAAATATTATCCGAAGAATGACAATGTTCCTCGGATCTTAAGAGAATATAAACAATTTCCATTGAATCAAATAGCGGCACTATTAGATATGTACTTTGACATTTTCGATCTCGAACGCCATTTTTCTTTATTATTCTAGAGATCCAAACTATCAGAGATGCATTGCTTAATTTATACACAGATTTTTTGTTATATTGCTAGATAAAACTCTCTGTAAATAACAAAATACCTATACTAATTAACTATAATAATTTTCCCAAAAAAAATGCTAGCACACGTTTTTCAGGGTTCTATGTAAATATGTCACTCGACTAGAAGAGGGATCCTCATGGATCCTTGTCTTATCTTGAATTAGGAACAGTAAATTGACACTTTAGCGGCCATCTTGGATTATTACGGTCACGTGCCGGTAATGTGATACGGCCGACCCTTGGGGCTGGGTGTTTCTTCGGGGTATATCTAGGGTATATCTATTACTTATTATGTAAATAGTTATGTTTTAGGTAAATCATTTTGAGAAGTTATTATTCACGATGGTATAGCAGTATTTTGATAATATTTTTTTAAACAAAACGAAAAAAAGCCAACTTCAATCAATAAAAGTTTCTCAACAAGATGGTGTCTAGAAGTGATGAGTCTTTGTACTAGCCTACAAAAAAATCTGTTCAACGATTCCTTTTAGCATTAACATAACTCAACATAACTGCTAACCAACAGATACACTTATTTTAATAGCATGGATGAAAGAAATTCATTTCAGCACGATGCTATATTCGTGTCTATAGTTGTAAAAAAAAGATTAATGCATATCATAAGTTTAAATATAACTTTATATTGTCAATCACTTACCATTAGAAAACACATATTATTATAACTTAGAAAAGTAATTACATTTTTCGTAACCATAGATACTTGAGAGGCCCTAAACCACTAGACCAGTACGACTTTTATATTTTCAGTAAAAAACGTAAAATTACGAAATAAACTCCAATGACTCAGACTGTGTATTGACTAATGTATTAAACGTATTAAATCTAGCGTTACATTGCACTTAAAGAATTGCAGTTTTCGTGTTAAGCAATGTTAATTAGGCAATAAGTGGGTTATGTAATGTAATACATTACTGTTTGAGGATATAACCTTAAGCTATTAGTGAGAATATGACTTAATTCTTTGCTGTGTCCGGTAGAAATTATATTTCGTTTTAATTAACATTTTCTTTTATTTTCTCAAAATTAATACCTACTTGTACCTCTGTTACAATGTATGTTCATGGGCTGTAAGTAACCAGCTAGCCTATTTTAGTATATGTCAACTATTGGACCATAGATACCTAATAACAGGTAAAGGTACCTAATGATAATTTTGGTTATAATTCAGCATTATACTTTAGGCATTCTAATTTTCCCTGTCACAGAATCGCAAAGAATCTTCAGATATCTCACTATGCGTAATGATTATTTTGTAGAGGACTCGAACCCATTATTACTCATCTAGCCTCATTATTTACCCAGAAGACGCACTTGCGTCCAGTAGACGAAAGAGTTTTCAATAAAATACTGAAATATCCACAAACCTCTAACAACAAAACACCTGAAATTATTCGTAAATAACCTACAATTATTACGCAATTTACTGTTCGGAAACTATTGACTATTAATAAACGATTTATACCAATTACTAAACCATTTACATACCATAACAACTACGTAGGTAACTGAAAATATATTTCATTATTACGAAATATATACCAAATTCTTGTTTTCGTGAAAAACCAATATGGCGGCCTCGTCGCGGTATTATGACGTATTTCGAGATTTTTAATTACCAAAGTGTCACAGTGCTTGCATTGTTTCGTGAATTTGATTAATTGTTCGGTTTACTGGGTAAGTTAAAATTAAGAAAATAACTTTTTGGTGTTTTAAATATAGACGTTGGCGTAATCCTGCCTTCATGTCCCGAATAGGCCTGATGACAGAGTTAAAATAGTGATTTGAATTAAGGTACCGAAAAAATATTGGACATTAAAAAAAATTCAAACATTAAAAAATGCACTCAGATAAAAAAAACACGTTTGTGACGTCTAGTTTGTGTATTCGTACTTAAAACTGAAGTAACACAAAATTCAATCGTGTTGTTTCTTCTTTGTTATTTGTTTGTGAAAGAAAAAATAAGTGTCGATAATATGTTTTTTTCATTCAGTGTGCCTATTCCCTCTGGTTGTTTTTTAAAGAACAGATAATTAAAAGTTTGAAAGTTTTCTTCATAGAAAATGCTTCTGAATTTTACCAACAGCTCAATTTTAAAGAAAACAAACTTACTACGTAATTGCTACTTATTAATTACACACAATGGGTCGTCATTTAACTATGGGATCGATAAATCTAACAATATGAGCGAAAGTGATGAGAATAAATACTAAAACAATGGATTCCCATAGAGAGACGCCATTGTTTCATATTTTACAAGATAAAAGTGTAACCGAGAAAAAAAATTGAAAAACAAATACCTAACAGGGAGTTATTATTAAATAGTTTTGATACAATGCTTGATTGTTAAAATTCATTTCGTATTACTAATATATAATTTTATTAGCTATAGAGTTAAAGGGTTCGTGTTTGAACGCCATAATCGCAGGAATTGTCTGATTAAAAAAATATTTCGATGCTAGATAATCCCTATTATCCTGGTGCGGCAAGCAGTTTCCACAGAACCACAGCAAACAGCCAATACTTATCAGTAGAATATTGTCACAAACTAGCCTAGAATCCATTGATTTCCCTAGAGTAGATACTCCAGGGCTCGTTGTTTCTATTTTTTAAAGCAAACAATGCTGAGTTACATTGACTATGCAATGCATAGATTACTATCGAAAACAAAATAACTATTTAAAACGCGTATCCTATGAAGGCCAATGTAATATTAAGCCTGTCTTATTATTTATGTAATATTGCAAATCAAGTATCCTACCTCATCTGCCTATTATTTTGCCAGCTTTTTATATTGAGATTGGCGTCCAGTCAACCCGTATGTAGGTATCTAAGTATCGATGTTTTACAAGGAGCGACTGCCTTCTTACTGACCATAACGATTGCCAAAGCAAATGAAAACTTATTAAGTACCTATTATTATTTTAATCAACTGATAACAATACAATACTAGTTTCAAATTCTTGTAATTGTTATCTTAAAAATCTCATTTTATCTTCATTATCAACACTTGAATAAAACCTTGTTAGCTCTCGAAAACAGTGTCATGATAATAATTACAGTTAATGTTAAGTCCAGTTAATTATATCATGACATCATTGTAGACTGGTGAGTCACTCGTTTTTACAAGTTTCATGGTTACATGGATATGAAATATTTGGCTAATCTAAAGCCTAAATTAATGTTATAAAGAGGATTTTTGGTTTTGTAAACTTACAGGCTTCGAAACAACTGAAACGATTTGAAAAATTCTCTTTCTGGTGGGATGCCATATTTTATTGAAAACTGAAAATGAGAATTTATACGCTAAAGAAAGTGTGTTTAGAAGCTTAAGAAAAGAACCAATCTAGGTTTAACCTAAACCATTTTTTTTCCTATAGTAAAAATTGTTATTTTGCAACCAGCTTTTCCACTAGTTACCTACTTTTTATCTAGATCTCGAAGAAATTTCATCTGATATCGAAAAAATTATAAACACTAAAACCCAAAAATACATAGATACTATACCTACTATTGTTTAAATTTTTATTTTTTATTTTCAAGTTTAAATATTAAGTTTAAATCAGTAGATCCAGAGACCTACCCCTATAACCTGACAAACTTTACCTCTTCATAATATTAATATAATATGTAGGTAGATAACACTCCAAACGCTTGGCTTCACTTAATCCTTACCTTCCTAACATTAGGGTGACAATGATAATTCTAATTTCGAACCTTCTCCTAAATGAGTGACCACACGATTACCATTGTTAGGACACAGGTGGTAACAAGGATAGGTCGATGTCAACCTATTTGATACCCGAGGGGTAGAATGGGTGCGGTAGTACATAGAATTTGGTTTGGTATGTAGGTCAAATAGATTTAGGTAGTTCATAAAATGAAGTAGGTATTAGCATCGAATGTATTCATTTGTGTTTCATTTTATATGTTAGAATCGACAGTAAACAGTATCCAAAGTAATTTGGGCTGATAATTATTATTAAAATACGCAATTTTGTGTGATCTTCGAGTGAAGAGTGAATAGATTACTACAAGGCAAGCGTGCTCCATCTTCGACCAAATCGTCATTTACCATCAGATGAGATTGTGGTCAAACACAACCCAATCATCAATAAAAAAAATAATTCTAACTTTTTACAATATTTTATTTATCATATCTTGTACATGGAACAGTACAATATAATAATTTTCCATCAATCAGTAATATCTAACCTCTAAAGTAAACAATGCACAAATTACCTTTTATTTCTTGCACAAAACCTGCATTGAACTGCGCCAATAAAAAGTACCAATAACCATAAGTACCACTAGGTACCGTTTAACCGACCTCCGCTACTAGAATCAAAGCTAGCCGATTTCTATAAGAGTTTAGATTCGTTACAGTCACGCGAAGATTACTTATAAAGAAAGTTTTTGCACCTAGTTCTATGTTAACTATTTATTAATGCTGTTAAAGACTTGAGGCCTGTTTCAATATTCTGTCTATCTCTTGATTTGACTTACTAGAGATAGGATTTGCCATTAACCCCAAACATGTACTTTCAAAATAGGACATTGGGAATGGCTGTAAGACAAGCATACAAGGGTGTGATTATATAAATTATTATATTTCAATTGTAGAAAGAATGTCTGAATTGATTTTAATGTTTGGTACACAGTCTAGATAGAATCTAGAACATGTGAAAGCACATTATAAGGTTGAGGGAAGAAGTTTTCTTGGGAAGCGAGAGGAACAGCGTAGAAACAGATACCTACTAGCATACACCTATACATCAGAATAAGACTTGGTAACTTATTATCTAGCTGCTGAAAGTAGTTTCCTCGGGACACGGGTAAAACAACAGGCCAGGGTCTATAAAACAAAATAACTTTAAAGACTTTGACGACCTCGATCGCAATGGTCACCATGCCGGACTGCCGAACCTGAGGTCCCGGGTTCGATCCCCGGTTCGGTCGACATTTGTGTGATGAGCATGCTTGTTGGCCGTGGTCTGGGTGTTACAATATGTATTTATAAATATGTATATATGTAGCTATATGTAGTTTATCAGTTGTGTTAGCACCCATAACACAAGTTAATTAATAACTTACCATGGGGCTAACCGACCGTGTGTGAAAAAAAAAAGGTGTCGCGACCAGTCTATAGACTAGCGGTGCCTGCAACGACTTTAACTTGCGTGCTAACTGTAATCTACATAAGTTCAGTAGCTCAAACTAAAACAAACTTTATCGTTTACTAACTATGACAAAACAATAAAACGTTGATGTTAATAAGCTTTGACAAGACAAAGAAAAACCTTATAAAAGTTTTTTTTTTCAAAAATGTGGAAAAAACTTTTTTGGTACTTTGTTTAGTTTCAATAGCAGGTCCTCATTTTATTTTATTTATTACTAGGATAGTTTTTTATATGTATTGTAAATATGTATTAAATATTGGCTCACCAACAATTGTTTACACGATAAAAATATAGTCAATATACTTTGACTATATTGTACGAAATATGAATCCTTTCCTTCCTAAACATTTATGTTGACCCTACATTAAAGTAATGTTTAGAACCCCTAGATTAGTCACAGAATACTTAACATCACAAAAGTTAGTCTTTAACCCTAAAATGTCCCGTCTCAAAACTAATTTTCCTCAGTAACAGCCAACCCTACAAAAAACCACACCCTTTAAATTACGTTGTGTTCACACTATGTAGTTACGGCTAAGTTCTCATTTGAAGACTTCAGTCTCCAGGCCTCTAGCTAAATGTTTTCATTGTGTTATCAAATTCAAAAATCTTTATTGTGTACTAAGTAGTTAGGTAGGTATTTGATGATACTTACAACTTTGTATGTGCTTAGAACTTAGTTGTTGAGTTTCATTATACATATTATGTACATTGCATTATAATTATCGATACAGGTGCTCTATATTTCACGCATAACAAAAATTCTGTGTAAGTCTTGTGTGAATTGTACTCACAAACAAAATATTCACTACATTCAGTACAAAATCCTCAGTATGAGAGACGACTCGCACTTAACCAATTCGTCACAGTGGAATTCGGATGTAGTCTACACGTTTAGGTGTCATAACAACATGTCTAAACGCAGCCTTACACAAAACTACAGACCGCAGATCTAAAAAAAGCACAGAAGCTCCATTATTTCGTCATGACACTCACACCGACACTCTAGAGCACTCTAGACACCGTAACATGACACTAAGAACACTGACCTAATTCTTGGGAACGCCAGTTGAATAAACGAGCTGAAAATTTACGCTGTCTTATTTTCTGAGAGATTAAAAGTGTCTTCAGAGTAGCATACGGCAAACTTTTAGTCGGCCGACAGTTTGTTCGAGTATAAATTATTATGGAAATTAATGGTAGTGACCAAATGTATGTTACACACTTTGCAATGATCAGATATTTCGCCAGAGTCATATCATAAATAACATACAGTGTATTGCATTCTATAATGTACATTAGGTGTAAAATATAAAATGATAGCCACAATTATGGACCCTGATGGGCACAGCAAAAGAATCAGACCGACTAAAAACTTTGATTGAATTCACTTTTTTTTGTCTAAATACTTGATCTTTGTAATAAGCGTACTACCATACTCCTTTATACTGATTTACGAGCCCAAAAAAACTATCGGCCGACTAAAAGTTTGCAGTGTGCTCTAAGGGGGTGAGAAAAAAACGTGGTTTTTAAGGGTTAAAAGACAGTTGAGTACAAGTTGGGAGATATCTGTCTTCTGTTGGGAATGGGTTTTCATTGTTTTATTTTGTCTTTCAATTGTTTTCGTTCCATTAAGATGAAGTTTTTGTTTAAAAATCGCCTCAAGCAAAATATTCAAAGTTTTAGCAAATTGCTGGGAGCGATTGTTAATTGTTTTACTAATTGACTGGCTGTTTCCCCGCGGTTTCACCCATGTCTCGGAACTTGTACTTGTACCTGGATAAAATATAGCCTATGTTACTCGGGAAGAGTGTAGCGCCCCAACAGTGAAAGAATTTTTCAAATCGATTTATTAGTTCCGGAGTCTCTCAACAAACAAACGACAAAAATATGTCCTCTTTATTATATTAGAATAGAGGATAGATTGGTATAAATGTTCAGTGATGATTCATTCCATCAGAACAATAATATTTGCATAGATTATCACCGTTAATATGACATTGACTCTTTAGCAACGATCAATTAATGAAGGATTGACCTCCAGGTGTACAAACAAAGATTGGCGCCGCTATTGAATATAGTGATTTATGATTGTAGGGTTTTAGGGATCCGTCAACCGAAAATAAAAAATAAATATCACTTCTGGATTTAGTTTGTTGGGCTCCATACTATTTTAACTGTACCTAAGTCCAAGCCACATTGAAATTGTAAACTTAAGTTTTTTTGAGAACCTATTGATAAATCTGTTTTTGATAAATAACTAGAAAAACCTACAGTAGGTTTTCCAAACACTATTAGGTACTGCTGGTCTCCAGAGAAATTAACATCGACACTGGCTTTACTAGCAAAACGTCAGTCGAAGCTAGCCATGACAGTTATCCGACGTTGCAGACATTTCACGCAGCGCATTGTGCAATGCAATCTATCTGTAACTGTCGATTGACTAATGCAACTAAATGTTTAATGAAGGTATTGTTAGATTCTTAGATTTGGTTGGTTTAAATTTACTAATAGAAACTAATATTATGAAGCTGAAGAGTTTGTTTGCTTGCTCGAATGCGGTAATTTTAGGAACTACTGATACGATTTGAAAAAATCTTTCATCGAAATTATTCAGAATAGTGAAAGGAAAACTGATGTTAATAAAGGTATGATTTACATAAATGACAGAATTGCTAGATTTTGTTACAGGAGAAAATCACTTACCTACCACTATCCATTACTGGTATTACTCCTTTGATATTTTTTTTGGCCATAAATCTTCTAAAAACGCGTGTCTCCGAAACCTATTATTACATGATTTATTACTCTTAGAACAGCATTATAAAATATCCTAAGAATTTTCCACATTAAGCTTACGCTTCTATAATTTCGTTGAATATTTACATACTTACTTTATATACTAGAGATTTTGTTAAGAACTAAATATATAACAAATTCCCCTGTATATAAAACTCAGAAAATTCATTATTCATCTACTTAAGAATCAAGAGTATCTTCGCTGTACCAAACTTTTTATCTAATCACCAAGTTCTATATAGTTACTTTTATACTTTACTTTCAGGCTTGCGTGATTCTTACTTACTTTCTGTCATGATCCTTCCACTGCAAGTTTGGCTAAGTTATCTAGACAACTTGGATTCGCTTAACTTTTACAAGTGCGCCATAATTGCCCGTAGACAAGTATCTTGTTATACAGAAAAAAGAAAACTTTTGCGGTGATATACGAACTGTTTAGAAAGGCTGAAAGTTGATTCCTGTGCCTATTTTTTGGGTTGTTCTTCCCGCTCTTTTTTGACGTTGATATGTTTTTTTGACGTTTAATATCATACACAATTTAAATTGGGTACTACACTTTACTCTGTATAAACGCCAACAGTTCACAAATGACAATATTACAAATCGTACACTTAATTATTTTCGTATTTATATTCGTATAAAATACACTAACATTTTAGATACGGAACCATTATCAACCTCTTTATTCAGCATAATAATTTAATGTGACTATTGTGGTGCGCGATGCGAATAATTTTTGTCCTTCTAGGTATGTAACGGACCTTTCGGAAACTTTATAGGCCTATATAATGACATCATATTTAAAGTATGTGCAAATTAACTGACTAGGTTACAGTTAGTCATTTGTTTAGAACACTAGCTGTTTCCCCGTAGTTTCACCAGAGCTCTGAAAAATACAATTATCTCTTACCGTACCCGAACAAAAAGCAAAAGTATGTTACCCGGGAATTGTACAGGTATCCAACAAATTAACATTTTTTTTTTTAATATGTTATACAGGTATATTTTACAAGAATCTAGAATCAATATGGACCCCTATGGGCTATGCTTATCATGCTTGCTTTTCATAGTGATTTTTTATATAAATTACTAGTTTGGACGAGAATGTTTACTTATTCATTCATAACTTATAACTATAGACAACAACCATAACAATAAAATTGAATTAACATAACAACAATAACAGCGGAACCAATAGAAATAACGTAAACATTTACATTAGATAATTGCGTTTAGTTCCGCCGGCTCGGTACGTAACACTAAATAAATAAAACGTATTGATTCACTCAAATTGGTTTAGAGATGTTAGATTATGTAGCATGTTAGAACTATTATATTATTCACAGGCTTCTGCCAGCTTTTTTACTTGAATTCTTTGGTTCCGTACTATTCTTGTGCACCTGGATAAAATACCAGTAACCTTTTCTGATAAATGGGCTATCGAAAACTGAAATACTTTTTCAAATCAGCCCAAAATTAATTTCCTGCAGTTACCCTAGACTATTACTAGACCTCCATTGAGAGGTGAGCGCATTCAGACAAACAAATAAATTCTTCAGATACTAGTAGAACTGTACTAAACTAGTACTTAACAAATAAACAAAATCCGTCTTACCACAAAAACTTTTTAACGTCAGTTTAAGACCTGTCTAAAAAAATGACAAATTATGACGTTGACATAAGGTTCATTTTGGAGACACATTTTTTTTAGACAAGTGTAAAACAGTTGTTAAAGTTTTTGTAGTAAGACCAAATGTTTTTAATTAGGTAGTACATTTCACCTTCGATTTCAATAATGTGTCTATTCAAAAGTCATAGTTTTTCTGGAACTATTGCTAGCTACATCAAATTATTATGTAACACTGTATATATGTGTAGGTTCTAAACTACATATCTCCTAAACTACATAAACTATACCACGTAGATTACGTAAATATGACGTAGAAGCTACGTGACCGTACACGGTACACATAGTTATTGCGGTCTGAGGGGCACTGAAAATTGTACCGTAGAGATGTGACATGTCGATGATGGGATATCGATGTTTTTAGATTTTTGAAGATTTTTAGTTAGGAAGTTTTTTTTCATGTGGTATAAAGCATTGAAATGGATGTGAAGTTCATATTAAAGACTCACCTGTTTTTTTTTTTAATTATATTCTCAAAAAGCACATATAAGTACATTTATTATATTCTACAACATGTACAACAAGTCTGTCTCCTAAGCTACAGGACGTAGATTACCTACGTATAAATATGACCTCTCAAGTATGAGGGCGCGGGTTCGATCCCAGGTCAGGCAAGTACCAATGCAACTTTTCTAAGTTTGTATGTACTTTCTAAGTATATCTTAGACACAATAGGCTGTGTTTCGGATGGCACGTTAAACTGTAGGTCCCGGCTGTCATTGAACATCCTTGGCAGTCGTTACGGGTAGTCAGAAGCCAGTAAGTCTGACGCCAGTCTAACCAAGGGGTATCGGGTTGCCCGGGTAACTGGGTTGAGGAGGTCAGTTAGGCAGTCGCTTCTTGTAAAGCACTGGTACTCAGCTGAATCCGGTTAGACTGGAAGCCGACCCCAACATAGTTTGGGAAAAAGGCTCGGAGGATGAGAAGCTACGTGACCGTACGCCTAGTTATTGCGGTCTGAGGAGCACTGAAAATTGCCCGAGTAGGGATGGGACATGTCGATAGTGGGATATCGAAGTTTATTTTATTTTTAGACGTGATTTTTTTAGGATTTTTTTTTAGTTATGGTGTGAAATCTTTTTCATAAGAAAGCAGTTGACGTGATGTGAATTTAATAAATTTCGAATAATTAACGGTTAGCGTCCTGAGCGCTTTTCTTTTATAACGTTAAATAAATATGGCTATGCTACACTTTTATATTAAATCTCTTTGTTTTCTTACCTTTCTCACAGTAAAAAAATAAATAAATGAAAACAGTTTAATATTTTTCATCGTTTCAGAATAATTTAAATGCTGTTATTTTAAGCACTTTAAAGTGAGTAAGATAAATAGATATTGATATAGTGAATATAGTGATAGTAAGATAAATATAGTGAAAAGGGGTCACTATTTTTATCTTACACATTCTATTGTTAAACCTAAAATATAAGTACCCAATACCGTTTAAAATAACACACTTACACGTTTTAAAATAATACACGTCGAAATGTTCTCGCCTAAAGTTTTTACCACATAAAAACATATAGTCCAGAAAATTTATAAAGTGAACACACTCGAGACTCCATTTTCCATCACTAAAACGAACTACATACATACCTTGCGACATCTTTCTCGTGACAACACATTGCACGATTTATATTAAGTGTAAGTACTACTGGTATACTTACATACTTTCTAATATTACGAGAATAAAGTTTTATTCACGGAAGAAGGAAAGATAACGGAGATTCCATAAGGAAGAGGTAGGTCAGGCGCCTTATTGTGGGTCAAGTTACTTGCAGTAGTCGTCATCAGTTACTAGAACTAACCTCGTTCCTTGTCAAATCCTATCCGTCTTACCACAAAAACTTTTAAACGTCAGTTTATGCCTTGTCTAAAAAAATGTCAAATTATGACGTTGACATATGGTTCATTTTGCAGCCAAAATTTTATTAGACAAGTGTAAAACAAGGTTTAAAGTTTTTGTAGTAAGGCCATATCTGTCTATCTGTCATACATTGGTCTTGATTGATTGGTAATTTAATTTTGAAAATAATGGGCGGGATCCATAGAAGGCGTGTAAAGTCAGAGCTAGTAACGTTCATCATCCTCACACGCTACTCTCTTAAGAGATTTTGCGGTATGACATCTCTACTTGTCATTTTGTTTTGGTACCTGTGATCTAACGTTATAAAACAAATAAACCAGTTTGGTAATGATGTCCTCCTAGCCGATTATTGGCTACGGCGGCTGTTCTCATGTAAGGAGATTAGCCAACTGCGCAGGACATATTATAGTGCACAAGCATTTGCGCAGACACAGGTGCACTCCCTATTCCTTCACTCTCATAGCCCGATGGGACGGGAATCCGACACGACCGGAAAGAGATCAGGCGCAGGACCGACATTTACGTGCTCTCCGATGCACGGGTGAATCAATCACCAACTTCCAGGCTTCGGGCTGCTTTGTGAAAGTCTTCTAAAACCCACAAAGCGATTTCGGCCTGACTCGGGAATCGAACCCGAGACCTCGTGCTCAGCAGCCACACTTGCGACAACTAGACCAACGAGGCAGTTTGGTAATATTAAGTCCGTGATTGATATTTTTTTATGTCAGTGTCAAAAAGTTTCTTCTAAGTAGATAGAGGTAGATACAGATGCTTAAAAACATGGCCAGATATGCCTGTAACACGTAAATATTTGCATTCCATTGGAAATCGTGAATGTCACTATCGACTACACATTTTTTCCTAAATAAAACCTTACATTGCCAAATCTCTTTGCCTGTACTCAAAATTTTTCAACCACTTCCAACTAAGCAATTCGTGTAAAGCTACAGTCTTCTCAATACTCCAATAGTACAGTCAACTTCAGGTCAGTGGTAACAGTTTTATAAGAAAATCGTACTTATTACTATTGTGTTAAGGTGCATGACGGTTACCACTGTGCAGTACGTTCCAGAAAATTCTGGACACATTCCAATTTTGAACTGCATAAAAACTAAATCGTTCCAATTCCTGATTCTAACGGTTTTTTTCGTTCGATTTTCAAATAGAATAAGGTCATTTCATCAACTGTTTAGCCTTATCCCAACTATGTTGGGGTCGGCTTCCAGTCTAACTGGACGCAGCTGAGTACCAGTGTTTTACAAGGAGCGACTGCTTATCTGACCTCCTCAACCTAGATAAATAGGCAACCCATTAGATGGTACCCTTTGGTAATACTGGTGACATGTCTGACAGACTTACTGCCTTCTGACTGTTCAAATGACAGAAATAGAATCAGGTCAGTTGTTTTTAATTAATTAGTTCATTTAGCCTATGCGCACACTGTCTAAATAGTCGCTCGACTGTTGACCCGGTGGTTGGAAAAAAAAATATTTAGAAAATCGTGAATTCAATCTTTTTATTGGCCGATGATGTTTGTGACACAGAAAATGAACACATTAATTTGTTGACTTTACTTTTTGCTTGAAATCGGGTTAAATTCTAAAACGTGTCGAGTTGGTGAAAACATAAAAGTTTATAATTTAAGTTTCACTCACTGGACACGTATCAAAATCTTAATGTGTCGAGTTGACGACATGATAAATGTTAAAATTTTGAGTTTCACCAAGTGGACACATTCGTGGTGAGTTAAGTGTGTCGAGATGACGAATGACCCTTTTTATTCAGTCTGATGCCGGACGAACACCTGATAGTTGTTACGAGTGACCTTTTATTCATCTTCTACTATCGCCCGACTAAAAGTTTGTAGTATGCGCCTGCTCTTGTCTGACCGAATTAGGGTGGGTCACTCGTTCAGTACATAAAATCATTCGTTCATTCTGAATGTTTGTCTAATTCATTAGCAGATTCATGAGAATTAGGTTATCAGTTCAGTGGGGCGTTGAAACTTTGTTTAATTGATTGTGTGAACGTTCCATTAGGCGCAGGGTGACATGACATGACTTAATTATGAAAGTATAGATCTGTATCACCTAATATGACATTATTGTTGTGTGTAAATGTTTGAGTTCTCTGCGTCATATTTTTAGCAATTAATTGGTAATTGTAATTGAATTTAGTGATAAATTAATTACATTTATTGCTTGAAAACATGATTTATTTACCTGAACGGTCGTCACTTGCGCAATTACTTTCAATTACTAATTTCTCAAAACTGATCAGTTTTAATATACGTTTTTATTTTTGTATGTAGTATTTTTTTGTAGATAAGTAGCTTAAGGCTGTTTAAATAGTGTAATAATATGATTGAAAATAATTAATTAAAATCCAAATTAGTGGTTATATCAGTTTTTATTATTCTTCCTAAGTTTTGATAATATCTGAATGATCCAATGCACGTAGGTATACGCATTTTACTTCATTTTATCTACCAAATCACCATTAATACTCTCCCTGCTCCAATCATTTTAATTTGATTCTTCATTCTACAGCAAATAGCGTACTAAGCAATCAACTAAATTGATTCGCCATGAGTTCTGACAAGCGACGCTGATTGTCTGCGCAATCAGACGTTCATGGCATTAACCAATTTATTGGCTGATCACTGCAGGGCGATTCGGAAAAAATGGCATGTGATTTTGTAATGAGCACACTGTTGTATGATGATATTGGTAAGGATTATAAAAAGTAAGAGGTTGACGACTTTTTTATTATCTTTGCATTGACAAAAAAAAATATGAGACTGACTATTTGCTGAAACTACTTAAAATCAATATCAAAAATCGCTTCTTCAAAGTAGGCTGGAAAACAACACTTTTTGAACGTCAAAATTACACGAGACAACCCCAGAATTTATTTATTTATGCGCCCATCTTTCACCACTTGCTCTGTGTCACTGGGAAGAAGAAGTGGCGCAACAAACTCCCCAGCCACATTATATTATGTCTGTTTTCTCATAAAAAAAAATTATCTTAATGATCTTCTTCAATCTTAACAATAGAAAATTATGTCATTCATCATGTACAAGTTACTTTCCGCACCCATATAAAATATAAGGTTAAGTAGCTACTTACTGGATTATTATTACTATTTTAGCTAAAGAATGAGCAATGAGCATGTCCCTACACTAGTACAATGTTTTCTCCATTACAAAGATTCACATAGGTATATTGTTTTCAGTTAAATATAAGATTACTTTGCAAGACTACAATCGCAGGAAATCTGTCTGTTGTTTTGTTAATCAAGGTCTTTGTAAAGCCTCTCACTTTTTTGTTTTTTAAACAAATCACGAAGTTTTTATTTCAAAGACACTCTTGATATTTAAATATTGCAACAGTACATTATTCGTGAAAGGTTGCATTACATGCAAAAAAAATCTTAATTGATTTTAAAGTACAGTTTGCATTATACCAATTTAATATTGCTTTACCTACAATTATCGTACTCGTATAGGTATGTATTTTTTTTATAAAAAATATTTTTTAAAGCAAGGTTTTCATTTTTATAACCATTGTATCAACGCAAAATCTGGAAATTATGTGCCTTGAAAATACTAAAACACAAAAAAAAACTACTTAAATCTGCAGGATCAACAAAAAATTTTAAAATTCAAAGGACTACGTGGATGAAAATTAAAAGCAAATGTTAGCGTAGGTATTAAAATTAAATTCATGTGCAATGTATGAGCCATTAAGAGAGTTTTACTCTTTCAGGCAACCTCAAAAAGTAACAGCTTACTTTTTAATATTATGAAACCATGGCTTCATTTTAAAACTTTTTAATGTTTAAACCTTATGATTTTCATTCAGTTTTATGACTGTATTCATTACTGTACTGAATGCTGTTCATTTCCGCAGTTAACGGTTACATTTTTATGCGATTTTATTTTAACCTTATTGTGGTTATTACTTGAACAGTGAATAAACTTCTGAAGCCTAAGTTCACCGAAAACATAAACGTCAGTTTTCTGAAAAGAACGTTGTACTATAAATATTCACGTTCAATTTTCTTTTATTTTTTTAGTTGTGTTTAAGAATAACGGACTTTCATATTGTTGGTGAACTGAGGCCTAAATTATTTAGTCTTCTTCTTCTTGGCGAGTCGATGGCAACTTAAATTTTGGAGGCCCAATATTTCGCTACGCATACGGCATTGTCAGTAGCGTTATAAAGCTCAGGATAATTATTTAGTAGTGATTATCGATATTCGTAGAAACAATACAAATGTTACTAGCAGGTACCTACCATACATACTCGCTTCGAATTCGTCAGTGACACTATCAACAACAAGTAAAGAAAACATCTATCATAGAAATCTACCCTTCACATACACCCAATAAACAAAAACTAAAAATTTCACCACAACTATACAAATATCCTGCCATTTCAACAAACGTGGCCGCCCCACTGCCCAAGTTACCGTGTCCAGAATAACAAATGACTGCTCACCGATGGAAAATGCCACACGCCTTGAATATTTTATCACTATTTTAAATGTACACAAATCGATTTTATCGGCAAATGGCTTTAAAATCTATTTTCAGCACTTTTGATGTAGTTTTTATGGTGAAGGAAATTGGGACAGGTTTTACGAGCTTTTTTAATGATAGAGTAGATTGGAAAAGTCTGGATTGGTTTTATTTGTGCTTTTAGAAGTGAGAAATAAATTATTTTAATTTGTTTTTGGAATTTATATAAATCTGCACTATCTCTATCTCGTCTTACTTTGTCTGAATATCTCCTGACTCAGACTCAGTAATTAATATTTTAACGGAATATGATACATACAAATATTTCTAATTTGAATTTTGATAATTCTTTCGACATCACATGCGAATATAATATACCAAATTAAACGTCAAAATAAATTACTCAAACACCCCCACAAAACCAATTACCAATATCGATACCTTAAATATTATCGATATGGTAATCACATCACTACTAACGAAGTCATCGTTCACAGTATCGATATCAGGTTCCTACCGTCACGTGTCTATATGTCTCTGCTATCCATGGAGAATGACTAGCGGAGGTGCCATAACGGAAAATCTCTTAAGAAAGTAGAGCGAAAAAATGCGGGTGAGCAGGAGACGAGGAACGTTACGGTTTTCGCCCTTACACGCCTTCTTTGGACCCGATAAATTTTTGTGACTGCCTCATTGGTCTAGCGGTCGCAACCGCGGCTGCTGTGCCCGAGGTCTCGGGTTCGATTCCCGGGTTGGGCCGAAATCGCTTTGTGGGTTTTCTAAAATTTTCACAAAGCAGCCCGTAGTCTGGAAGTTGGTGATTGATTCACCCGTGCATCGGAGAGCACATAAATGTCGGTCCTGCGCCTGATCTCTTTCCGGTCATGTCGAATTGCCGTCCCATCGGGCTATGAGAGTGAAGAAATAGAGAGTGCACCTGTGTCTGCGCAAATGCTCGTGCACTATAATATGTCCTGCGCAGCTGGCTGATCTCGTGATATGAGAACAGCTGCCGTGGCCAAAATCGGCCGTGGACGCCATTATTATTAAATTTTTGTAATACCAAAAATCGTTGATAGATGTCTCAAAGAACCCGAACGCCTTGTTATTTCACTCGTAACTGATCGTTTTGTTCATGTCCACCGTACGAATTTGAGCTAGAAGAAGGCACCTGACCTACCTGCATTATCGCATCCCCGTTCATCTTACCTTACTCCGTGGCTGTATATCTCTGCTATCATATTGTCGCGTCCTCGGTAATAGATTGAAGGACGGGGTGGCTGGGGGTGTTAGGGTGGGGTAAAATGGGGTCTTCGTTGTTTTTGCCTCATGTGTCTCAAGGGTCTGTTTATTTTTGGAGTAATTTGATGCCTTGGGAACGTGTAGATGTAGGTAAATGTTTTTGTTATTAGAAGAGTTTCGAGTTGTAGGTTTATTACTTTTTCTTAATGTACTATCATATACTTAAAGCTCTAAGTACCTACTTGAGTTTCCAAGAAAGGAAAGTTATCCCATTTAAATAAAATTGACAATTTCGATTTAAAACCAGTTGCCGGACACAATTTTCAGTCACAATATGAACTGATAAATAGGCGTCTGATCTTAGGACACTCCTATATTGTTATTTGCCTTACCAAATCCTCTAACAGCCTTATCTCGTTGTTACAGCTGCACTCGGAATACCGCAGCACTTACAAATGGCACGAGTACAAGGAGCAGCAGCAGGGGGTGGTGAAGCAGCCCGCCCCCACGCCCCCCTCCGCACTGCCCATACAGAGGGGTAAGTTTCACATTCCTTAGGAAAGTAGGTATAATACCTCTCGAAGCCACCAGCAAAAAGCAGCAGTAACCAGTAAAAAGCTCAGTTAACAATTCTTAGGAGGTAAAATATTCCATCCTAATGAAGGTACCTACATATAAAAGTAACTCTGATAAACAGTGTCTTGTCCTTTTCGATCACACATTTAGGGTTAAGTTTAAGTTTATCGTTAGTCCTTTAGCACTTCATCATATTGTCCTAACCATGAACCATACTGCCATAAGAAAATCAGCATCGTTCTATTTCGGTACTATGAACTAAATACTGACCTACTATGAGTATTTACCCTGGCTGGCACACCCTTTGGAAGGTTCTAGTCTGCACTAGACAAAGAACAACAAAACCCGGGCTATAAGTCTATATTATCTTCTACCTATATTGTCAATATATTTGTGTTGTGTCTCCAATTGATAGAAATAGATGGCAAATTAAAGCGTTTGATTAGAACAGACATTGATGAATGGTGCTATCCGATTAATTACATTAAAACTACACAAACAAAGAAACTCGATGCTGGACATCTTAGTGAGAGATCAGACGAAATACCTCATTTACTTTAATATACTAACTGCTGTTTAGCTTCAGAATATTGGAGCTTTTATCATCATCATCAGCCTTTTTATTGCCCTACTGCTGGGCCTCTTTACATACTGTAAAGGCATGATATTTAATCATCACGCTTGCTCGAAACTGGCGATTGGCGATCTCAGACTTCAAAGGTCAGGTTTCCTCAAGACTCTCTTCCTTGACCTTTACTCACTCATGGGTTTCCAAGTTACACTAAGGAAAGTAATCCAAACCCTCCCTCCTTCATGAGAGGCTGGCCTATGTCACTCGGGGATAATGTAGCTTACCAAACAGTGACAGAATTTTTCAAGTCAGTTCAGTAGTTTCCGAGCCTGTAGGATGCATGACAAAAAAAATATGTTTCTTCTTTTATTATGTTAAGTAAGTAAAGTAGTACCTTCCTTTAAATTAAAAATTGTTTTCGCTCCTCAGGCCCGATGGAGCCAGCGATGCCTCGTCGCAAAAAGTACCCCGGAGTGGCGTACAAGACGAACGAGCTGTTCGACCCTGCACCCGCTGATGATATCAGGCCCCAGCAGACTTCGGCCTTCGACCGGGCCAGGGTGAGTGTCCCAAAGGTGTTAGTTTCCTATGTACCTAATTTTATTTACCACGAGTGGGTACACGACTGCATAAGCGAGAAAAATAACGTCTAACCTTAACTTCCTACGAAACCAGAACCACTAAGCATGTTTTTTTATAACAATGTCTAAGACACTTCTGTAGTTAGTTAGATAGTAGTAGGTATATTTATTCTAGATTCAGGAAAAAATAAAACAATATTTAACATTAATTACACCATAAAAGAACATCCAACCTCGAACTCATAATTATTCCATTCACAATTTAAAATAACTCATAACATAACCCCGGCTCTCAATACGGTAAGGTTTAATTCAACTGACTGTAAACACAACTCGCTCGTACGTAATAAAAGGCTTACATAAACACAGACAGGACAAACATGGCCGCCGAACGCTGAAAAGTCAACAGAAACTGCCAATAAACCCTGGCTGTACGTTATTATGAGTGCAAAGTTCAAAAGCAGTGGGGAAACTGAATTTTGGGAGTATTTTGGATACTATAACCCTTGGTTTATATAACTGAAGAGTCTAAATCAGTTTTATTGTTTGTCTGTAATTATCTGAGGCTTGGAAGTCGATGTCTACAGACACCGACTTCTGTTGACATCTGTTGACTGTGTTTAGTTTGCCACCGACTTCTAGAGCAATGTGAAAAGTTTTACTTTGTCATTTTCAGTGTTTTGTCAAGTCGGTTTCTATTTTATTTGGAAAGAAAGGGTTTTTTTTTAATTATCATTTTCAAAGAATGATTGCTTGTAAATAATAAGCGGTTGTCCATAATTGTTATTAAAGTATTGTTAAGTAGGTTATTCAAAACCAATGTGCTACGGAAATGTAAATCCCGTTCTAAATTGTATGAATGCCTATGTAAAAAACAAGCCAATATTCTTCACAAGGCATCGATAGCAATATATTCAGATTTCGTTCTAGAATTTACGATTTTGTATATTGGGAAGGGATTGGCCAATTGGCCTCCTTTGCCGAAAGACAATAACATGACGATTGTCACACGATTGCGATTGCTGTGCATGGGGTCCCGGGTTCGATTCCCGTGTCTGGCCGTCACTTTGTGGGTTTTTTGAAACTTTCAGAAAGCAGCCCAGAGTTGGATTGATGTACAATTATAAAATACCTACCTACCTAAATAATTTCAGCAACTTTTGTAATTTTCTGATAAATGTATTATTGTTGTCTTGTAGACGTTGTAGTTAGGTACTTACGGAAGATTAAAGTACTTATCTACCTATTGATTTTTTATTTTGTCTATAATAACTTACCAACACATATGAAGCCGACAACTGCCGGCGCTTTTGGGGTTTGTCCTTAAAAAAGTGCAGATTTTTAGCCTTTTTTCAATAAATGACTTTTTATCTTTGTCTTTATCTTTAATTATAGTTTTATTTTTATGCAGAGTGCGCAAAGAAATGATGCTGATCGCGCTGGGCGGCGCAGCAAGTCGGAGGGACCTCGCCAGCCGAGGTGGACCGACACCGTCGAACCTAAGGTAAGCTAAACTAAACCAAGATAATAATACAATTTTGATTTTAAGGGTCCCGTACCCAGGACTTTTCGCTATAAGTGCGCTTGATAACAGGAACCGGGATAGCTAGACAGATGTTTACAGATGATTGTTGCTGCTAAACAAAAATACCAAAAATCAGAATAAAATAAACATTCAACAGCCATACAAATAACTTTGTTTTTTAGCCGTTTTATAGGACAGGAACAGCCTTAGAAATATATTGATTTCTGACACTTACGCGACTATTAGACATTTAACTAAAATTTTTGCCCCTGACCATGGATGCTGTAAAGGATCCGAAACGTCGGACATCAATAATATTAATATAACCGCGATAAAATCCGTAAAAGTATTGTTATTTAAAATACATTAACTTATACTCAAACTTATGTATTAGCATACTATATACTAGATACAATCTTAGTGGGTACCTAGTACCTAGAGAATTTTTATTTTACGAAAGCGGTGAACCATACTAGTGTGTGTAAATGAAGATGCATGTTGTCCATGACTCGGGTTCTCGGTCACTCCCATCCCATCCCATCGGGTTATGAGAGTGAAGGAATAGTGCGTACACTATAATATGATATGTGCAGTTGGCTAATCTCCTTACATGAGAACAGCCGCCGTAGCCGATAATCGGCTAGGAGGACATCATCACTCGGCCACTACTGAGCGTTCCCGAGCTTACGCGTACAAAGACAACGTAATTAGGGATTGCAATCCGGTCCGGCGGATCCGGTAATCCGGCGGATCCGGCGTGTTTTTGGACCTACCGGATCCGGTGAGGCGGCGCCGGATCCGACTGCCGGATCCGGTAAAGCAAGAAATCGCGAGCGCGAGCGCGACGTTGCCATATCGCTAGACGTCCGCATCTGATTCCATGTCATTGTCGATAGAAAAAAAAATAACATTAAAAGAGGAACTGGAAAATCAAATCCTGCAAGAAAAAAAAGGGTATAGGGGGAAAGTTATAGCTAGAAAAGATACAGATTTTGAGAAAATCCTTAAAAAAGAAATGAATGGATATGAAGTAGAAGGAGTAAAAGGAAAACACTTATCGCTTATCTACGATTACATAATGGCAATCAAACCAACTAGTGTAGAGGCAGAAAGGGCCTTCTCTGCGGCAGGCTATATATGCAGTCCCATCAGGAGCAGATTGGGGGATACTACAATCAATACTATATGTTTTCTTAGATCGTTTTTCCAGGCCAAGAAATAATATTTACTTGAATGTTAAAAACAAGTAGCATTTAGTTTTGCAATGCAACTAAATGAGATATTTAATTGCATTGCAAAACTAAATGCTACTTGTTTTATTTTTTAGGTTTAGGAGCTGAAGCTGATTTTATAAGTACAAAGAAGACGGATCACAATCCATACAAAATTGCCCCACGTCCTATAACAATGTGACGTATCTCAAAAAAAAGATGAAAATGTTTAAAAAAATATGGCATACTCTCTAATTCATTTTTTTTACACCTTCATACGAAAAAAATGCTTTAAAAATTGTTCAGGCGCTGTTATGAAAACATCGTTCATAGGACTATTTATGGACTATTTTATTAAATTTTTTTTTTTGTTTGATAGGGTATACCTCACAGGTGGTCCCATAATCATCAAGCCAGGATCTCATGATGGAAACCCTGAGAAATCCAGGGCAACTTTTGAAAGTTGTAGGCATGCGCAGGAAAAAACTTGACTATAAGGTGTATGTCTTACAACAATATGCAACAGTAAAGGTTTGGAGCTGACCTGATGATGGAGACGAAAGAAGGTCGAGGGAACTCGACAACCGAATATGTAAACTACCTCGTGTTTGGGCTCATATTATTTGTATTGAATAGACCTTTGCAACAGTGAAGGTTTGAAGCTGACTTGAAATAAACACATTGAATAAACTTAGGTACATCCTTTAGACACCGACTTCTGAGGTAGTTTAAATATTTTCTTGTCGAGTTCCCTCGCCCTTCTCTGGTCTCCATGATCAAGTCAGCTTCAAACCTTCACTGTTGCAAAGGTCTATTCAATACAAATAATATGAGCCCAAACACGAGGTAGTTTACATATTCGGTTGTCGAGTTCCCTCGACCTTCTTTCGTCTCCATCATCAGGTCAGCTCCAAACTTTCACTGTTGCATATTGTTATAAGACATACACCTTATAGTCAAGTTTTTATCCTGCGCATGCCTACAACTTTCAAAAGTTGCCCTGGATTTCTCAGGGTTTCCATCATCAGATCCTGACCTGATGATTATGGGACCACCTGTGAGGTATACCCTATCAAACAAAAAAATAATGTAATAAAATAGTCCATCAATAGTCCTATGAACGATGTTTTCATAACAGCGCCTGAACAATTTTTAAAGCATTTTTTTCGTATGAAGGTGTAAAAAAAATGAATTAGAGAGTATATCATATTTTTTTAAACATTTTTATCTTTTTTTTGAGATACGTCACATTGTTATAGGACGTGGGGCAATTTTGATCCATCTTCTTTAAAAGACTGTTTTCTTTAATTAAAACTATATAGATTATTAATAAGAGTTTAATAGTATTATTAGTTATTACTTAAGTACTTTCAGATACTTACATGCAGCAAGTCAGACTGATTAATTACTTTACAAATAGTACCAAAAATTACAATTAATGCCAAGAAATATAATTAAAAGTGATTTCATTTTCCATCAACGTGTTTTCATTTTCTTTTTATGTGCTATTATCAAAACTAAATGCAAGGCCCTAAGTAAGTTTAAAATCCGGCCGGATCCGGCCGGATCCGGCCGGATTGGCGTCAATCCGGTGAAATCCGGCCGGATTGAAAATTATACCGGATTGCAATCCCTAAACGTAATATCTTACAAATGACTATGGTGCACCCATTTTCCGGAGATTTAAAACATCTATAAGTAGGTACTTATCAAGATTGCGTGCACAATACCTAGTACTTATTTATTTATTAGCAGACTTCCTCTCCAATCTGTTGATCGAAGAACATACAACAACAATTTTATTACAGAAACGGAAACAATTATTTTATTATTAGAAAAATAATAGCCTTTCACTAATTACGTACGTTGAGATAAAAATTATATCGACAGTAATAAGAACTGAGTATTACTTCTTTATTGTAACTAGCATTGTAACAACCATTTTTTTACCTAACTATTAGTCTTCTTACGAATGGGTATCGGGTTGCCCGGGTAACTGGGTTGAGGAGGTCAGATAGGCAGTCGCTCCTTGTAAAACACTGATACTTAGCTGGATCCGGTTAGACTGGAAACCCACCCCTAAATACCTGATCTTTGTAATGTACTAACCATTATTCATATCCATACATTTATGAGCCCAAACAAATTATCTACCGACTAAATCCGTCGTACCACAAAAACTTTTAAACGTCTGTTGAACACTTGCCTAAAAAAGTCCAAATTATGACGTTGAAATAACATCTGTTTTACAGCCACACTTTTTTTAGACAAGTGTTTGTATTAAAGCTGAATAAGTTTTGAGTGTGCGGGTACTTTTAAAAAACTATTTTGTTCATTTTTACTCCATTACCTACACGCGAATTTACGCGAACAATTCCGTATTAATATTGGCAACTAAGACGAACCAAAATGTATGCAAAACAATGTATTTATCTTGGGGCTTACCGATTGTTCCTGTATTCCAAATAACTGACCATCATGGTCAAGTGAAAGATTTTTTTAAATCGAACCAATAGTTCTGAGATTAGCGCGCTCACACAAACACAGTGACATAAGTGAAGATTTTAATTGACTTTAAAATAGTGGCAAAAAGGGCAGATAAACAAACTAATAACATTTGTAAGATTTTTAATTTACTTTAAAATAATAAGCAAAAAGGGGTCGAGTTAACCTTACAGGTTTTATCATCCTCCTCGTAGGTAGCAAACCCTGTTACAGGGCACTGTTTTCTCATATACGTTTTCAAACTCAGTTTTACCGTACGGACACGTTACCACCAGTGAAGGTTGGTACATCTAAATGACCGTCAAATTAGACCAGGTTGACGAATCCTGGTTTACCTCGAGGGACTGACCCCCGACGAAGTACGGACGGTCAACGCTTATAAGCAAACTTGTGTGCAAACTTTAATTGCGCGATTTAGGACCTCCTAACGTTTGAGTACACAACGTCTTAAAAAACGAGAAATAAATATGTTATAATGTTAATTTGTAAACAATAACTAATTTATTTTGTTGTTTTTCACATTAGATTCATATTTAATTATCAAAAAGAATATTCTTATTAGAAAAATACGGTTGCAAAACTACAAAAAGGATTCCCTTTGGTGAGATCCGAACGTATGACATGACAGAACTATTAACCAATGGCGAGCCAGTATTCTGTTTTACATAATCGCAGTTTTGAAATTAGTAAAAACAATAACATATCGCGAAATATAATAGTACAAATTGTATTATCTAAGTTCAGTTACGGAAACTATATATTTATCTTTAAAAAAATTATAACAAAAACTAATTAAATAAAAAAATTCAAAGTATTTTTTGTAAATAATTACTTGCTTTTTATTAAAAGTATATGTACCGACATAAATACCTCAATTAAAGTATAAAAATTAATATACATAGGTACAGGGTTCGATCCTGCGGTCTCATACTTAGAAGGCGCACTCCGTAGCCTCCGCGCCAAAATTCTTTGGTCGCCATTTTTATTGCTAAATATTTTTTTCTTTCTAAAAAACCTGATTGTTATTGAATGGTCCCCTAATATAACTTTGTAGGACAGCTGACCATTCATATCCTTTGATAATAACTGAGTCAAGTGTAACTTGATTTTTTAAGATTATATAGTAGTTAGGTTTGAAACGGACGGTCGCTTGTAAAAATAAATTTTGTCTGATTAAGTAGGTGCTAGTAGGTAGGTACCTATGCTTTCCGATGAACTTATTTCTATGATTAACTAGCTGTTCCCCGCGGTTCTCGATAAAAGTTCCCTATGTTCTTTCTCTTTCTAAGGAAAGATGAAGAAAAACATCTTGTGATCCTGGACTTTACAATTTGAAAGTCTTAACTCGCCTTGAGCAACTGAGCAAGCGAGGTGAATAACGCTCATTCCTTCTCTGTGAGAAGACCTGTGCCCTATAGTGGGATAATATAAAAAAGTTTAAAAAAATATGACGATGACAATACTATGCAATAACCGCATCAAAATTGGTTCAGCCAAACGCGATATAATAAATTGGAACATTTCCTGTGTTGTACCTACATGTGGGTCAAACTGAGTAGGTACCTCCTTTTTTTGAACCTGTTATACAGACTGATAATGAGAACACAGACACGGCTTTTATATACGCAACTAAGCTCAAGAAAAATTCGAACAAACACTGAATCATTTTCAAGAATAGTTCTGAAAAATCCGCTGACGTCATAGAAATTCAGCGTTTGCAGATTCCGATGTCTGTTATCTAATCTTCTCTTACGTGTATTTATGCATTGGTTGCAATATTATCATTGTTAGTCAGATTTTGAAAACAATATGTGTGGTAAAATAGTGCAGGTGCGTACCTACAGTTTGTGATTTTAAGTACCTAAGTTATTTAATTTTTATTACTACCCACAATAAACATTTTATGTTTACTAACTTACTGATACTTAATTAAGTACGGAGGGAATGGGATGCCGTCGCCTCCTTCTGCGAAGCAGTCATTCTCGAGAAGGAGGAGGCGGAACGCCAGAGAGTTCGCACCTCTCATCCCGGCCGCCGCGCTGGACCAGGTAGACACCATGGGCGCCGGGTGTCGCGTGATGACTCCCGGCCACCGTAGACGTGGGTCTGTGGGCGGTGAGTTTGGGTGGCTCATCGTCCCTCTGTCTGCTTAGACGACAGACCCGTGTCGACGGCGCGCGTTGTTCCACGCGCTCCTCAAAGAGATGTCAGCAACCCCAGAGGGGCCCAGCAGGGCCAAGGCCTGCCGAGGCTGCGGGTTGTTCGAAAGAGATACCGCGGCCCTGGTACATAAAAGGCCTATGACGGAACACGACGGTTTTTAGTCAGTAAGAGTCTGACACTCCCTCACCGCTGCTAACCCACAGCGGGAGGGGTCATTTGATGATTTTTAACGTCGGAAAAAAAAAAGCGGAGCCACACAAACAAGCAATTCACAATGGCCACTATAGCTAACAGACGACCTTATAAAAGTCGCCGGAAGACGCTGGATGCAGGTCGCCTACAAGAGGTATTTGTGGAGATCTAAGGGGGCGGCCTAGGTATATTCAGCAGTGGACGTCCTATGGCTGAGATGGTGATGATGATGACTATAGCTAAAACTCAAATTAAATAAACATGAAAGCTTTAACATTGTCTCCCTTTAACATGGAAATGGTTTGATATCCTAAAAATCCTTTTCGATAATATTATCATCTTCGCTAATCTCTTATAAGGTCACACGCTTTCTTTTGATAAGAAATACAAGCTTATCTCTGAGGATTATCTTCGGTGCCAAATCTTGTTAGATCAGTGATGCTGTGTTATCAGTGGCTAATACAATGGATTGTTTGGATCTTAAATATCAGGTTAGTTTTTGTTTCTGTTAAATGTGATTAAAATATGACAGATATTATGTCTTAAGTAATAAATTATCCTATATAGCCATGATATGCTTAGTATACGTTTCTCCTCATTAAACTCATTAAGAAAAATAATGTAAGACTGGGAGCCCACCAACTGTCGGTAACTAATATAGCTAAGTAATATTAAACGCAAATACCTACTCACTGTTCATAATCAGGAGAATATTATCTAAGTATTGAAAAAATCTAAAGTTTGTACAGATTATAGTTAAGTATCTAATACTCGTACAAAGTTTAGCAAAGCACGGATTAGTTGTGTAGTCACTACGGTAAAACCGTAAAAGTATAACATCCTGTCCTACTAGGTACATAATTTCTATTTAATTTTGCTTTATAATCGTCCCAAACCGAAGACCACACAGAAAAAGTCGGGCCCAGTAATAGTACCTACAGCTTCATAACAAACAAACAGCACTTTGTCCAGTTTCCGAAACAGCAGTTTTGGCACGTAAAACTTATTTCCTGCACTTGGGTCATGCCCAACTGGGAATTTTGGCAGGAACATTTTTGTTATACGCTCGCCGAATACAAAATGTTGGAATATGGACCGCGCCCTTCTTGTTTTGTTTTGTGGGCTAGCTATATTTACAACATTTACAATTCTTCCACTATTGGGAAGTTAGACTATGCTCGAGTAACATTTTATCCCGTTGCGGGCAGTAGTTCCGAGTTACGGGACGGCGATGAAACCGCGGATTAAGTACAAGTTTTAGCGTTAATGCTAACAAAAATGGCCGTGAAAGTAGAAAATAACAATATAAATAGGTAGCTTATCAATCATGGACGTCCAACTATCTCTAAGATAGTAATCAGTTAGTCGGCACTATGTTATCAACTTCATGCATGCATACTTGCATATTCCTAGGTAGCTGCAATTATGTATAATGAGATCTTTCTTTATCCAGTGTGGCTTCCACATTTTAGACAGTTATTTTGTGTTCAATATTCTTAGACTTTTTTTATCCAGTATTTTGTTACCATGATTCCGTATAAAATGGACAATTACAAATAACCTGACATCTTGCGCAAGTCAATATCTAAATTATGATTTTGGCGTTTGGACCAAGAAACCTCTGCTTCTCTATTTCAAATATAAATGTGATTATTATGTGAAAAATTGCCAAGATTACTTATCAACTTATCAACCTTTAATTTCTGCCGTTACCTCACCCCCCACTTTTTTCTACCAGGCCACCACGGCACTCGGCGAGGTAATGGCTGCAAAGGAGCCAGAGATCGTGAGCACGGAGTACCGCAACCAGTTCGCCTGGCCCAAGGACACCACGGATGCGCCACGGAAGAGCATCTCCATGGGCGCGCTCAAGAAAGCCGCTGTGGCTGAAGGTAGGCACCTCATTAACTATATTTGTAGGTATATCGTAACGGCTGAAAGATTCCACTGCTGGACTGCTGTGATTTTTGGTGAAGGAGGCTATGTTGTTAATAATAATAAAATTATGTACGCTTAAGCCCCCATTACAGACTAAACTGTTGGCCGATTATTTTTTGTGAACGGTTCGCTGTGATGATATACCTAGTACCTACGCAAAAAAATGAACTAAGAGTTTGCAGTGTCTGGTATCTCGTTAGGCTACGTAATTGTGGAAACCCGACGGAAATAATGTGGTTACTTTACATATAAAGATTTGGTTAGATTGGAAGTCGACCTAAGTTAGGAAAAGAAAAGGCAGATGATGAGTAATAATGATATGCAAGACGTAGTATTTATAAACTAAGAAATTGGTATTTGTTTATTTAAATTAAGTTCATTTGTTCAAATGACAATACCAAAAATTCATGGAACTTAAAAATAATGATCAGTTTAATACCTTCATTATGAATGAGACTGCACTTAGGCATGTTAAATTGTTCTCAAATAGAAATGGCTCGACATTTAATGAATTCCGTAAGACCCAAACTCTTGAGTTCAGAACAATCTGCATATCAAGTGCATACGTCATAGCAAGTTCTGAATTTCATAAATGCTAGGGCTGCTTCTTGAAAACTAATTCTTGATCTGAATCGAATAGGGCTGCTTACGTCAGAGTTTTTGTAGGACATAATTTTACCGATATATTGTGTGTTTGTGTGGATTTTCTGACCGTTTTTTACCTAGGACGTTGCGTTGCATTATTGTTATCAGTGTGTATTATTTTTCTCCTACAAAAAATCGGTCACTATCCGATAAATCGGAACTGAGCGGACAGCCTAAACGACTTAATCCAATATTTTTAAACAACGATAAATGTCTAACTGTAACTACATCGTTCTTGTAGTAGTCAGATGACGCGATAGCTGTGAACGGGTCATGGTTTCGATTCCTAGGTAAGGTTGTAGAATCTTTATCCGTGACTTAGCGTTCTCTTATTGAGTCATAACGCGACTGCTCTGCACCGGGTCTTGAGTTCAATTCCCGGGTCTGATTGTAGAATCTTTGTCCGTGACTTTTATTAATCAGTTCCTTAGATTTCTCATGAAACCTTGTACAGCTAAGATTTCTTGTACCAAGTTTTCATAATAGGTACCAGTATATAAACTTATACGTACTGCCACAAACTGCTGACTCCGCAGCCCTGCTCCTGAGTTATTCAAATTAGTTCCACAACTGAGAACAACGCCTGAAATGCATTATTTATCACTATATAAGAACTGCTTCTCATGAAATATTTGGACGTTATTCAAATTTGCCAGACTGGGAATGGTTCTACATGAAATAGAGCTTTCTTATTGCTATTTAAATAAAAGTGGTCACAAATATGTTGAAGAAATATGGTACTTATATACTTACTGGTTGGGTATGTCGTACCTAATCACATATTCTATGGCCAATTGTAAAAAAAATAACCTAATCCATTCAATGGTTTGGCCACAGGAGTCATTTTTCGTTTTACAACATCATGTGTAAAGCATAGATAAAGTTATGAGCGTAAATATTTTGACCAGTTAGTTGAAAGCTGTCAGTTTTCAAGGAAGAATTTCCGTTTTTTGTAATGACTGACTTCTATTTACTTTGTTTGATAAAAACTTTTTTTTATTTTTGCGTATTACTTTTTTTTCTTTATTCTAATCAACATATATATATTAACCAGCGTATTAACGTATTTAATTTAATGTGATTATGTACGATAAACTTTGTATGTAGGTAGATACAAGAATATCGAACTTTTTGAGGAGGTCTTGACTAAGTAACAGCCTCACGGGTCTATCAATCATAAGGTTTCTTACCAAGATCAATCATTCTTACCAAGGGCTTATAGGGTTGCTCGGGTAACTGGGATGAGGAGGTTTGATAAGCAGTCGATCCGTGTAAAACATTGGTACTCAGCTACATTTGGCTAGACTGGAAGCCGAACGTAGGGAAAAGACTAGGCAAATGGTTCAACTTTGCACTTATGCTAATTGTAGGTATGTTGAGACTCAAATTCCCTGAAATAATAAGGCTTTGTAAGAATCTTTTTTACTTACTTCTTCCAAAAAGCGCCTGTCTTCAAATTACTTACGCATCACCTTAACCACAAAAAATCATTACTTTGCTTTTTCTAAGAACCTTCCGAACAACTAATAGATTTCAAATTCTATCACGACGTGAAATAACACAAAAACTGACTGTTCTTTTTTATTTTTTTGCATTCGTGAGTTTCGTTTCAAGATCAATGTCATAGACTCTAGTGCAACTCTAGACATTTCAAAAGATATCGTTCTAACGAGGTCATAAGTCTGGATTAGCATTCAAATACAACGTTGATAGATCTGATGTCTGTCCGTCACGACTGCTTTTGTGAGTAATCTGATCTTGATGATGATGACAAGGATAGATCAATGACAGCGATAGAAAGTCATCTAGATACAACTACCTTAACAAGTTTTGTATATTATACCAAACTGGCTTCAGCCAGCTACTACGCACTCGGATAAAAAGTATTTGCTCCAAAATTATTTTTTCCAAATCGGTTCAGAAGTCTCTGAGATTAGAACGTTAAGAAAACCAAACTCTTCATAATATTAGTACCTACTATAGTTAAGAAAACCAAAAATCCGCATGCCTACTTAGTGAACTAAATCTAAGATACTACCTTTCTATTGAAACTGTATCTGATAGATGAAACTAAATACTCATAAGTCCAAATAGTTGACTAAAAAATGAAAATGAAGAGCCACAAAAAAGAACAGGTTAAATAACGGGCACTGCATAATGAAACAAACCAAAGTACAGTACAGGCAGTGTATACATTTAAAGAACAAACTACAAAATGAACAGCTGAATACCCAACAATAGACACAAAAGATTTCCCTGAAATAAACGTCAGTGTAAAATTTTACTGCAACAATATTTAACTTCGAATACAAATGAAAGAGTACTCAAACGAAATATAAAATGAACGAACAATACTCTGGGTTGAAAAGAAGCTTTTATTTAGTTTAAATTACCTTTGGATGCAGCAGCAAACTTTAACTATGAAGTTTATAATTATTTACCACTAGGAACTTCTAAAGACTATTCAATTACTTGGGAACTCGAAGCTACTTTTTATGCGGGTGAGTTACCACTAGTAGAGGCTTCTTAAATATACTTTGACTTATTCTATAGTGGTCCAAGTCGTGTAGTTGATAGTAAACCACAAGATGAGGGATGTTGTAAATAATAATTACGTCACTAGGTAGGCATATATAAAGGACTTAATGCCAGTTAGTAAGGAAAAATGATTATGAACCCGTAGTGTATCAGAGCGCAGATATACGCGAGACACAATTGATGTTCTATTGTTTTATAATTAGCGATATACAAGCAGTTAATGCACTAATTACAACTATGTATTTAAGACGTTATATACTTTATCGATGTGAACGATTACTGATAAGGTTTTAAGTAGATCTAGAATGTCGATGTTTCATATGGATGAGACGAGGCTTTCTCAAAAAATATCTAAATACAATCCAAGATGTTCCATTCTAATTCCTCCATCTGAAATTTCCAGGGTTAGTAGAAGCAGAACCGCTGATGAACCACGTGGATGGAGATCACGATGACCACAAGCGTTACATCGAAGACTATCTCTGGAATGGACAGAAACCTGGAGTCCAGAGGTGGGTTGGACGAAACTCTTTAAAATAATAAAAGATCCATTCGTCTTTTGGAAAAGAAGTTGGTTTATATAGACGATATAGTTGTTCTTCTAAAATTAGAGAGAGGAATGAAGAGGTCTGATGGACCTAAATGAAAGTCTGTATATACTTTGAATTTGTAGTCTAAAATAAGTCCAGAATAAACCAACTTCATTATACTAATAGACGAATAAACTAGCATAACATTAGCATTTCAAAATGTTTCTACAAATATTTTTGTAAAAACATTTGACTTGAACAAGCTTTAGCTTCTCACATTTCCATAATGACCAAGCTTCCCATATCTTCTAGTCTACTTATAGATTGTTTCATGTCTTATTTCTATATTTCATATTAACAGCATGCCTTTAAATTAACACTCAACAAGATTTCATTAATAAGAAACAGTCTATAATCATCTACTATGACGATTTGATCATTGTCACAAAAATGCTTTGCTTTCGCTAAAGCAGCAGCTTCTTAGCAATTTGAGTCATTATCAAGATCATCGAAATTATTGAATTTCGATTTATCTACACCTAAAACATTGAAAACACTAATTTCAAGTAACACAATCACTAAATTCTCAAAATCGTTAAAATCCGTGAAAATCCGGACTATACTCAACACAATATCTTTATATAAAACTTTATTATGTATACCATTAGATCCTGTACATACCTTTGTTATTATATAAAATGTAAAACAAATAATCCCAAGACTCTTTCAGGTGACGACCAATTTTGATATTTTTGTTATTTTACTAAAATTGCTATAGCTTTTGAATTTTCTATGTGTTTAGCTTTGTGTAACTAACCTGGTTATGGAGGAAACTTTTTCTGTTATTTACTAACACCCACGTCAATTTTATTGTTAGGGGCTTCATCATTAGGTCCATTTCAATATTCAATATTTATTTTCCGTTTTGAGTTCCTTCCAATATTTTACATTTATTTTATTTGTCTCCTCTTTAATTGTCAATCGCCACCTTATTGAACCAATTACTATATTTTGGATCATTCTCGTATATACCATTATTATGACCCTTAAAATCATTCCGTTACAAGTCATGAAAATGTACTATATTCGCCCATGGAACTACCGCAATGGTACAACTCTGAATAAGAACAAAGTAAGAGTTTCCTCCACGGCCGTGTTCTGCCCCCAATTCTTTACTCAAAGCCTTTCAAAGCAGAACAAAGTCTAAATTTCGTTTTTGATATTTGCTTAACATAACTTCTCACGGTGGCGGTGTCTAGGCCGAGTAGATTTAGTTCAACAAAAACTAACATTAGTACGGAATGACAGCTAGATTTTTTAATTACTCAATGTGTCCTGCACTTTTGTCGATGTGAACGTTCATTGATACTGTTTTACTTAGAACCTGTATGTCGATGTTTCACCACACTTGAACACTGGAGTTAGATGTGAGGGCACAGGGCGGCAGCCCGCACTCTGTCGGTCCTTCTAGACTCTTCTAGGTTTCGACATCCTAACCTCACCATTGCGAGCTTGACAATTATTTGAAGCATGTCTGTACTACTAACCCGGCTCGGCGCGAGTCGTTTCTGTTGCCACATCATCATCACAGACAACAACACCAGGCGTCTAAGACTTAAATGGAATTTTCCAGAAAATCGACGTTCCGTAACGCGCTATCGGCCCTCATATCCAACGGGGAGGATCGTTCCAAAGATAATAGGAAACGTTACAAAAGCGAGTACAAAAAGAAATTTAGACCGTTCTCTCAATACGTGTACGAGGCGTCTAAAGGGACATTTACGAAATGCAGGGGAAAAGGGAAGTCGAATGAAGAGGCGAGCGAGAGGATGCTGGGGGATGCGGGTCAGGGGGTGTCGGGGAGTAGTGCGGGGGCGGGCGGGGTAGCCGGGGCGGGGGGCGGAGACGCGGGGGAGGACAGCGCCAACACGCTGCGCGCGGCCGGCCTGCAGCCGCTCGGCCTGGCCCAGGGCGACTCCTGGTACCGAGAGGTGCTGGACCTGCGCAAGCGCGCCGGCGAGTACAAGGTCTGCGCCCGATTACTACTGTAATACCTGAGAATAGGTCCCGAGATAAACACGACCGAAATTCTGATTGAAATCAAATTGTGGACACAGAACAGAGAAGTTTTATGTCAAGCTGGAAACCGCAGATCAGGTTTGATGCTAACAAACGTACGTATACATAAACCATTTATAACGGTTACTAAAAAAAACTTAACAACATGATAAAGAAACAAATAAAAAAAACAATAATAAAACCATCTTAAAATTTCTCTGTCCTATGCTCCCGAAAAAAAACCTCTAACCTAATAAAAAAAAAATTAAACCTATTTCTGAACTAGGTAGGTCAAAGCAACCATGAAATTCAAACACCATTAGTATCAGTACTAAATGCTTTACCATGATCATGCTTGGTATTCAATATTGGCAATATTTCGACAGTACCGCGGCTGGGGGACTGAAATGGCGCCAGAACACATCACACAGCTTTACAATAAGCAGATCGAACTCTGGTACCAAGTGTCCCGGCGATCCTCGCTGTCGGCCTTATCACTAGCTTCCACAAATCACAAGTAAGTGATGCACCAAGCGATTGGCTTCCACGGCTCAAAGGACCAATAAAATATGTACAAGTCAGGAGCAAAACAATCTAAATCGATAATAGAACTTAATAGTCACGGGAAATTACAAAATAATTTAACAAAATTCAATGTTCATAAGATATGATGAGCGTAGTATGAAATCCGTAGCCGAATATATAAAGTGTGTGGCTTTATGTAATAATGGGTCCAGAACACTAGAAACAGCTTTAACGCAAATACCAGGTCCTTCGAGGCGAACAAATCAATCAGCTTTTATATAATCATAAGTATATTTAGTGGCAATAAGGCTGATGCAATCAAAGAATGGCTTGAATGGCGGACGGAAGCCATGGTATCCCATGCTAATCGTAGCGTAGATATCATCAGCCTTTTTAATTTTATTTTAGAAAGGTGAATGGGGAGCTGGTTTGTGTTCGTAGGGTAAGTGAACCAGCAAAACTGAAGTTTGACCATCCAAAGTGTCACGAACAGAAATGGTTGCACATGCAAATGTGAATATGGCACTACAAACACTACAAAAACTACAAAAGGATACCCTATCAAATCAAAGGGAATCAATTGACTTCTTCCATCAGTTTCAAACAATAAACCAGGTCTATGATAAATATTGAAGTCTTAAATTCTTTTTCTCTTCAGGGCACTGCCTCGCGACGAGAAAGATGGGAAGGAATCCAAGGGCCACTCGCCGAAGAAGTTCAGGTCGTTCCGGTCGGCGCCCCACCAGTCGATCCATGCCAAGCTGCAGGAGACGAAGGCCTTGGAGCGCTCTCCTCATAAGACCTCGCCTCAGAAACAGAGGAAGAAGCTACAGGGACATAGCTTCGATGAAGGTGCTACCCAGGATGGTAAGTTTGGTAAATGATTGCCATCATAATGTATGTTAATGTGAAACTTCTGGATCGATTGAGATGAAATTTGGCAAGGAGATGGTATTCTGGAGCCAGAAGTGATATTTATCTGGGGCTGGGACATAGTTTCATCGAGATACGGAAGAGTTGGCTGGCAAAATATAAAGATGTAATAAACACATAAAGAGTGACTTTTTTTATATATAGATTATAAATGCTCATATTTTTATACGAACTGGTAGCAATTGGAAACTGTATACTAGGTTTGTTATAGAAACCAAAAGTAGCAATAAAATACTGAATAGAAAGTTTTTAAATCCATTATTAATTTAATTTCAGGAGCTAAAACGGGAGAGAACGCGGCATTCAGGTCTCCCCGGCGGCGGCCTCGCTCCGCCGACCCCGCGCCTGCCGCAGCGCACGTCAAGATCTTAGCCAATGGACACGAGCCACACCCTGCTCCTATCAAACCTACTGGTAAGACTACATAGTCTATTCTGCTTCCTTCCCTTGGATTAACAACCCTATCAGCCAAGATATAGAATCGGATTTCTTTTAAAAACAAAAGCTAGTGAACATTGAGTTATACATGGATGACATACTACTTTATGAAGATTCATGATAATTTCAAGACTTTGAGGGTATAAAGGAGCTTAGAATGATTTTGGTTTTGTATCAAAATGTAATTTGTGATATCTGTTGCATCATGTAAAGCAATGACTGCCTATTACGAGGTGGAATCTTTGCTGACGCATACCATTGGTATTTGCTAATATCCTTGTGAAGGATCTAATTGAAGTTGAAATAGAGCAAACTGCTAAATATTCTACTTCGCCTTTACTCATACTACATAAAATATACGAAAACTAGGCCGATCTAAAGATGCAGGTGTAAAACTGTGCAATGCAACTTCCACCTGCATTCTTCTGTATTCTTCATAGTTCCAAGTTGGTTTAAAGAACTTTTTGTAGTATGAATAGACAGTTATAAAACATGATACCTACTTTAGAATTTTGGGTACACTTAATTAGTAGGTACCTATTAAGGAATCCAACATAGCTATTGTAGCAATAAATAGTATTTCAGCTAAAATAAACACTCCTTAAAACACTTGATGAGTAGTGAAACCTTTATTTTCCATCTTCTACTAGATGTCTAGAAGTCTAGATATTAACTGAGCTAATCGATGTGTGTACTAATCTGTTGTGTTCCTGCCTGATGCCTGCCCCCATCCGATGTGGCTTACTCTTGAGAATATGGCTCTAATATAAAATCATTCAAATAAAGAAGCATTACAAAAAGCATAATCCTCATATTAAAATTTACGAAGCATTAACCAAAGCATACGCTTCGAGATGCCAAGCTGATGCAAGATGTGAATGAAAAAAAAATCAAGGAGATCCTTTTAATATGATTTTGCCTTTAAGTTTATCAATCGTTGCTTAATCCAAAAACAATCTTGACTCTCAAGAGCCTATTCTCAGTAGCCGAAAAAAGTAGAAAAAAAAAACTTTCTTCTGTAGGTTTGCAGTTGAGTAGAGGGAGTAGTAATAGAGTTAGGTCGACATCAAGGGGCGGACGGTCACCGTCAGCGCCGAGCAAAACTGGGGCAACTGGGGCAACTTTGGCAACAGGGGCAACTGGGGCAATCGGGGCAAATGGGGCACCGGGCCGAGGCCGCCGCAGTCGAAGCGTATCCAAAGTCGGCATAAAGTTGGGTGCGTAGCTAAACAGGTGACAGTTAAGTTGCGTCGACGCTCTATGTTCTAAAATGATGCTTATAGCCCCTGATGCTTCTGTCTTGTGACTATTGGCAGTACCTGTTTGGCCTCCTGTGGCTTTGAATTGATGTTACTGATTTTGCTGTCCCTTTCTTAATTGATTACTGGATTCATGTTGTTGATTACCATTTTTATTCATCCAGTTTTCAATTAGTAAACAGATAGCAAAACTGTTGATTTGAAAATTTTCGGAAATGTTTGTTTACAACATAGTCCATACTGTCAAGCTGTCAAGTAAATTGACAGCTGGTGTCAAGCGGTCATCTTGTGTCAAAAATGATGGAATATGTTTTAAACTTGGATTTGAAGCTTCCGTGTCTCTGTGAGCTTTGTTTTGTGTGACTGGTTAGTGCGTCTACGCAACGTCTGATCACTGGAGCAATGGCACCGACATTGGGAATGGCTTGACACGACACAAGGTGTGGTTGTATGTCCGTTTCGTCCGTGTGATCACCCTGCACACCCACTGTAGAACAAATGTTAGATTCAACAATAATGTCAGCATTTTATATTGACCCAACACTGTAATTATTGACCCGGGCATTTTAGACAAAAAATATTTATTGTATTTTCCGAAGCAAGTGTCTGGTGTTTCCATTAAAAAGGAATATAACGGAAACCCTTCGATTATAAGCCCACGTTTAATAAATAAACTTATAATTTTATTGAAAATACTGAATGAACTGAAAATTGTACATTGATATCTAAGTATATAAAAGTAGCAAAACTATAGATTTCTATGTGATGTCCGGTTAGTATTGTGTGTATAGGTGTTTTACTGAAAAATAGTGTTTTGATTGACAATGTTTTAATTTGCATGCGATGTGTATATTTACTAGATCCAGCTGATTGGCAAATTCTTTAATGTTAGACTCTAGTTTTTTTTCTCTTCCCTAATTTGTTTTGTGTTATTTCGTTTCATCAAAACATGAATATTTTGTCTTCCTTATGTATTTATTTATTTTATGTAATACCTATTTAAAAATAAATAGTGATGTACTTAAAAATTTAATGATAACAAACTTCTTAAAAATTAAATTGTTTTGCTTAGAAAATAGTTAGGTACTTAAAAAATATTTAAGAGTATACAAAAATATGTACTTTATTAGGTACTATTTAGAAAGGGGCCAAAAATATAACACCCACCTTCTTTATGCAATCATGGCACGATCAAGCCCTGCAGTTAAATAATGGAATTCACCGATAAATGCAATTAGTTTATAACAAATTCTACATTATAAAATAAGTACCATTATATATGTACCTACCGTAGTTTATAGCAACCTTAATTTCCCCTTCTATCCTTTTCCCTACTCTATTTTATTCCACTGAACATTAACCAATTAGTTTATAAAGTACCAACTAGTATACAAGCTGTTGATTTGCATCCGTGCCATAGTCAAGGAGGTTAAAATTAAATACGTAAATAATCGATTTGAATTACGGTAGGTGGGAAAAAGCTAATATGCGCTGCTTTTTTTGATGTTGTAATTTCATGGTATTTCAGAATTTAGCCCACGGTTAAACACAAATCATAACAGAATTGCCCCGCGGCCACAGTGTGTGCGTGATGGCAGCTATGTGTGCGTAGACAGAGAAAACTAATGTCTACGTGTGTGCGTGAGTGTCGATGTGTGAGTGTCTTATCTACGACATGACAGCGCGAGCGCGCGAGCGAGCGAGACCGAGTGATACGCGATAGCAATCATTTTACCTAAAGTTTCGAAAATCACCTTCATTATTGTCATTAACTTCGTTTTACTTTACTTACTAATTTTTGAGCATTTTAACACAGATATCTTATTAACTACAGTAATAAGCAATACTAGTGCGCGAAAGAAAGTTCACTAACATGTTAACAGCTGATTGATAAAATGTTCGTTTTGCTTTATCTTTCAGCATAAAGTTTTCGCAGTGATTTAGTTTTTATTTTTGAATTAAATTGGTTAATAATTAGAAATTTTGCTTCCTTCTTAACGGTCTTAGGACCTTGGAACACGGAAATCTTATTAATGACGTAATACTAGTGCGCTAAAGGAAAGTTCACTGACCTGTTAACAGCTGATTGATAACATTTTCGGTTTGCTTTAACATTCAGCGTAAAGATTTCGTAGTAATTTTGTTTTTACTTTTCGATTAAATTGGTGAAAGATGTGTTAGTTAAGTGTAGGCACGAGGTGATTCTTTCGGCTCGTAGGTATTATTGGCGTGGTTAAGAAATCAACTTATTTACACTAATAAAATTGATTAAGCTGACTACGTATTTACAAAATGTACAAATAAATAAATTACCTAGTTTAGTTACCCGGAGGTACTGTTCAAAGCTGTCACCTTCACACTCTTGGCACAATCGAGCACGACGAAGTAGCTGGTTGTCCTTCAGCTAACATAACACTATCACATTCGTTTTTAATGTGTCGAAAGCACTAAGTTAACGGTCCTAGCACATAAGTCTGTCACATGACCAGCATGACCCTCCGTGATGAGGGTTCCCGGTCGGTAAACATTTCCCGGAACATAGGTAGGTATGTACGGCTGTCATTGCACATCCTTGGCAGTCGTAACGGGTAGTCAGAAGCCAGTAAGTCTGACACCAGTCTAACCAAGGGGTATCGGGTTGCCCGGGTAACTGGGTTGAGGAGGTCAGATAGGCAGTCGCTTCTTGTAAAGCACTGGTACTCAGCTGAATCCGGTTAGACTGGAAGCCGACCCCAACATGATTGGGAAAAGGCTCGGAGGATGGATGGCTGTTAGTACACTGTTGTCACTGATCGCATACAGGCGGACCATCGCCACCAACTCGTGTTCGTGTAGTTTTCCGTCATCTCGCACTTTGTACCTACACGTCGCGGAATTCAAAGCGCACGTACGCAGCAGCGGCGGCGACATCAAACACACTGCTTGCCGTCGGCGCTTGTTTGTTCCGGCTTCAAGGGCACGCGGGGAGCGGCGAGGCGAGTGTGTGGGAGTACTCGCACTGTGATTGGGTGAATTTGGGTAGGCTGGATGATCTACGATTTTTATTGAACGATCGTTGCGTATGCTTTGTGCATGTATCGTTTGCGTTTGTGTGAGTGCGCAGCGCGGTAGTAAGGCTAGTAACACACGCGCCGAATTAAAGTACGGCTGGGTTACACTGACGGATATACGTAAATAAGAAAAAAACATGAAAAAATTACCTACCCATTTTTTCGTTGATTTGGGTCGAGAATCATTAGCATATTTACGTCCTTGACTATGGCACGGATGCAAATCAACAGCTTGTATAAAGTACCAACTAGTATACAAAGTACCAACTAGCATACAAAGTACCAACTAGCATACAAAGTACCAACCAGTATAAAGTACCATTTCAGGTGTTGTGTAAGATATAATAATTGATGTTTTCACTGCAAATGTGTAATAGGCACGTTTTTCTGGTATGTATCGTTACAGTGGCCTTAAGATAAGTAAATAAGAATTTTACTTCAATGCATAAAGCACTGCTTGTAGCTAAAGTTTAGGTACTTAGTTAAAGATTTTGATCAAAGATTTAAGAATAGATCGCTTTCGATGTTTATTGCCTTACATGGTTTTCTTTTATTGTAATCATTAATAAGAAATAGGAAATGATCATTCCATAAATTCACTCTTAATAGTGCCTGATTTTAAGCCAACAACATATAAGATTGACTTTAAAAGTAGTATAACGGGCGTGTATGGTGAAAAAGTATAAGATAATGACGCAAAATAAAACAGTTTAAAAAAGATCTTTATAGTCAGAGGTTTCTTTTTAAATTATTTTAATTGATATAAAATAATAGATAGATAAATCTTCTGTCATACGGTATAATATTATTTTTAGTATCGATTACTTTACATAAAAAGGTATCTGTAACGACACAACCAGACAAAAAAGACCAGACACTAACTGCCAACCCTTTCCAGACGACGAAATTCCATCGCACCGCAGCGCGTCCGTAGCCAAGGACCATTTCTTCGACGACTCGCCCGTTGTCAAGTCGCCCCCCGAGCCGACCCGGGTCAAGTCGCCCGAGCAGATGAACATGAGGTCTCCCGACCCGGTCAACTGGACCGTGCCCCTGGACACTGGGAAGACCTTTACTGTCACCCAGAATGTGAAAAGCGGTGAGTGTAGGACACTCATTAGATTGGGTGGGAAGTTTAGCTAGATTAATTAGGTTAAGACCGTGGAACTGATTTTATGGATATTTTTTTCCCCGATTTCTGGGTATTTTGGAGTTTTTGGGGTCTTGAAATTTTTGTGGGGAGATTAATTCGTGAGGAATAGTAGTGATGCTTCAATTTGAAAATTCTTAAACGAGTTTAGAATTTGGTTTAGATATTATCAGTGTGACTGAGATAACATTAAATGTTAGGTAATATTATATTCCCTTCGTAAGATTAGTTTCACTTCATAATTTGTACAAAGGAGTATCTTTTTCTTGTAGGAGTTTGTATTTTAGATTCGACCTCTTATGGTGATGGTGTTGCCATGTAAAAAATCGCACTTTTTTCGAGTCTTCTATCAACGTTTTATGAATAAGATGCTCTTCGAATGAACAGTATTCGGAACGTAAATATAAGATCATTGACTTGTTATAATATTGTAGGTAAGCTCTAGGTAATAATTTTGACGATCAAAAGCCATCACACTATCATAAATCACGACACTGGTAGTAAAGTGAATCATGATCATTCAACCATCTGGTAAAGTGTGACCACCCTAGTACGGAACAAGTAGAGCTTGCAACACTGACACAAATGAACACAATAAAATCATGTGCATTGATACCAAAATAATTTAGAGGGTAACACTCATTAAAATTCTGATCATTTAACATTTCACATCTTTTGTTCGTACACAACAAGTGTTTTATTTAATTGCAGTTCTTATTCCACTGAAATTGGCACTGGCAACTTTTCACTTTGACGTCAATTTGACATTAGAGGCTGTATATACTTTGCAAGATCATACCTTTGCGCAAAAAAAAGCTTAGCTGTCATTTTCCGTGGACATGGAACGTAAAGTTAGTTCACTCCATCCGACCATACAACTCGCTGACCATTTCAGATGAGAGCATTAAGCGCCCTAGCTCTGAGTTTAAGGGTGGCTCCGTAGCCGAAGAAGCCACCGTGAAGCCGGCAGGTACGACGAACACAGCCACCGCCTAGACCATCGGCCATACACGTTTTAATGAGTGTGACAGACGATGCGACAGTGAACTCTATCCCCTAACACATAGAGTCCACTATCACATAAGCACGACACACGATCGACACCAGAAAAAAAATATATAATCTGTTTTATATTAATCTATTGAATAGTTCATGATTAAATTGTGTTACTCCAATAATTGAGATGCTTTTATTTATTTTGACCGTACTCCGCTGAGGCGTCGACCACGTATGTATTCACTTGTCTGTGTGTGTCTGTTTCGATGTTTGCGTTCACTGTCACTGTATGGCACCCCAATTCTTATTGTTTTCCCATATCATTATAATCGTTCACTTTTGCATGCTGCCTGTCCTCTCCTGTGGGACCCTCGGTGTCTGCTTCATCCATCAGAGTAGACTGTTAGACTTATGTGGCCTATTGTCAGTTACAACGTTAAGCTAGTTATCTAGGAAACGTAGGTCTTATATATTTTATAATTATGTATATTCTAAAGCATTAACCGTTATTGCATATTTTATGGTGATCTTTTAATCAGAAGAATAGTTTGCATGTCTTCTTCTACTACAGATAGTCGAGCTATTTATTAGCGTTTCAAAGTTAGATGCAGTTAGCATGAACTCTTGATAGGGTACTCAAATAGAAGGTAGCATGTATAAGTGAAGTAAAGACAATAACAGACTGCATTCACAGTCAAAGATATTATTTCCTAACGCCTAAGTAACTAGGTAACATTGCTGTCCCTTAAGGAAACTTAGGTGAGTAAAAGAATATAGATGCTGGAAGTAAACGTTGAGCACCCTACAATAACAGGCTAGGAGACATCTCAACCTGTGCATCTTTCATAATCCTTTACTAACAAGACTAATATAGACCTTCTCAAAATTTTCGCCAAGTAACAAAATTCCGCAATTTACCTACTAAAAAAACATTGGGGAAAAGGGCAATGAAAGATAACTTGTATGTGCTTAATTGGTGTACAATGGGAGTTCCAAAGTGTAAAACAATCGTAACTAGTAACAAAAATATAACTTACTAAAACCCAAAATATCTCTCGAAAAACACTTTTGCAACTCCCAAAAATCATAGACACAAAAACAAAAAAAAAACTAAAATAACCCAAAACTGTTGCAGAAATCGCTCCAATCCATCACCAGCAAATGTCTCCAATACGATCGCTGAAAAAGAGCGAGTCGCCCACCAGCCTCAGCAAGCGAACTGACAAGACCCCAACGACTCCCATCAGTCTGACTCCCATCGACGAGACCAAAGCCCTCGACATGAACAAGGTCAACGGAATTAACGGCGTGAACGGGGTCAATGGGGTCAACAGCAATGACATAACCCCTGAAACTCCAACTCAGGAACCGTTGAAGGAGAAGGAATTAATCAAAAAGTCTACTGAAGCCACTCAGATCGCTCCTGGAGTGGTTGATACAAATGTGGTGAATGATGCTCCGACAGGCGGTCTGACCGCCTCGGAGATATTAGACCGAGCCCGCACGAGGTTCGATAAGTTCTGGGGCAAGAAGGAAGAAGACAACGTTTAGTTGTTGCGAAGTTAGATTCACTTTTCTCACTGTCAAATGTGGCTGAATGAAACACGATACCTTTTAACATTTATTTGTATCAAATCAAGAATTGTAACGATGACTTATGATCCAATCAATAAGTGTAATGATACAAATGAATTTTAAACAATTAAAAGCTTTAACTAAACGATCTTAGCTAGATAATTTTGACTCCTACAGCCACAGTTTTCAGTTAGAAAAGTTGAAAATTAATAAAAGTAGGGAAAAATTAAACGCAATGTTTAAAAACGGAATAAAAATATGAAAAAAAGCTTCGCTTTATAACGACGACTGTAATAATATGTATTTACTATAATTTGATATGTATTAACATACAATCACTGTCTATATAATAGGAGTGTGGTGGCTTGTGATAGTAGTAACGATGACGACTAGTTATTAATTATTGTATTTATTTATTATCAAAGATTATTTAATTAATTTATTATATTTATAACGACGTATGACAGATTTTCGATCTAAATACTTATAGGATAAGACCCAAAGTAATCTTGTTGAAACTTTACTCGGTACACTATTTCTTTCCGACTGCTGTCCTGTTTTACTTGATGTATTTTAATGAAATTGTTAAAATGTAGGTAAATATTAATTAACGTTAAACATTAGTACATATGACCTGAGATTATTTATTATATTTGTTTTTTGCTTGACATGCGAAGCTTTGCCCCAATCTGTATTACATTATTTTAATGTAACATTCCAATTTAAAATCGTTTTATGTTAGCAATAATCATATTGCGTTTGACGGGAAATCATCGTTCATATCAATAAAACTTATTATTTTTGTCAAGTACACTACAGTTAATTTCATTTCTTAGGAGAAATGCAATTAATAAAACTTCTTAATTAAATACAATAAACAAAGGCAAAAGTATACATAACATAATTGAAAGCCGTCCATGTAGTGTTTATTGGCGAAAATTAATTTTAGTTATCGAAACTGTTTTGGAAATAATATATTCTGAACGCATCTCAACTTTAACCAGCCAATCACATAGCTTGTTATATATGTCAAATCGTTTTGGCGGGAAACTAAACTAAAAATTGTAAACAAAACAAAATAATAAGCTAGCAGTATTTTAATATAAAAAAACTCAAAGAAATGGAAATATCACGAAAATCCTGTCGTCTGTGTCTCACGGAGACTGAATTCAACGTGTCTCTGTATAGCAATTACGGTCGCAGAACAAACATGGTAGACAAAATCCTAGTTTGCCTAAAAATAGTTATTGAAGAGACAGACGTCCTGAACACAATATGCTACAAATGCGCCGAAAACGTCGAAAGGTATTACGATTTTGTTATGTTCATAAAGAAATCGCAGACAAAGCTGGTAGAACCGCAGCGTAAAATAGAAAACTCTGTCAATCGTCGTCTGATCGCGTCGTATGTACGCGAACAAGTTTATGACGCGGACTACACGTTTTCATTCCTTGACGAAGAGAAACAGGAGCCGAAAACATCTAGTCCGTTCTTTTCTTATTTCTCGCCCCCAAATATGATGGTAAAACGTACTGGGGAGGAGCCTGTGTGGAAAACTCCTAAGCCGCGAAGAGAGATGATAGAAAAACATGAAATGAGACAAGATGACAAGCTGAAACGGCCGTTTAGGCCCGAGAGGCCTCGCCATCATTCCAGAGACTTGTTTGAGTCCCAATCCCAAGATTGTGAGGAAACTGACCTCAAACCGTTAGACTGGAAATTGACACCAGACGATAATATCATAAAAAGAGTCAGGGATAAATGTTTTGGTCGGTCTGAGTTTTAGATTTTTATTTCTGTTTCAACCTATATTACACTTTTTAAATGAGGTTGATTTTCAATTCTGTGAAATAGACTAAGGAACTTTTAATCTCAATAAGTTTGTAATATTTCATTAGGAGCCTATGTTATTAGGTTTTATATAAAGAATAAATTCCAATTGTATGACTTCATGTCCTGTCGTAACTATTTTTACATTAAAAATATGATATTGACAGTGAGAAGTCACATAATTACAGATTGGCTTGCATTCTTAGAAAGTTTTTAAATTGACCAAAACTTTTGCTAAACGGCATAAAAACCTAAATATTGATTCAATTTCTCAAATGGAATCATTAATATGGAAGTTCCTGGCATTATAATTCTTGTGATATAATAATAGTAATGAAAAAGGGTATTAATAATTATCATTAATCAGTAATTTAACATTTCCGCATTTTTTTCTTGTGCTTGTTTCAAAACTTTGAATAATTTATCTAAGCCTTTTTACTTTCTACTGTTCAGATATTGTGATTTATTATTATTATTTATTCCTCACTGTGCCCACCAGTGAGGCAAAAACCTAATTATTATTATCGAAATTATTTAGTCAAAAGTGTAATATAGGTTTTACATTTGATTAATTTTACAACAACATTGTTATGTTTGTTATATTAATTTATTAGATTTTTTAAAGATTGATTTATTAAATAAAGATTTAATTTATTGCTGTTTCTGTGAAATTCTGTAGTGACAGGGTAACTGTTGTTTGTTTTCAGAGATTTTCTTGTAAATGTTTTCAGTTAACTTATTTATTGATAGTTATTACTTGAAATGAGTGTAATTCTTATGAATAAACCAATATACTAAACTCTTACCCACTTAAAAGTGAAGGTGTCTGTATGAAAAAAACTACAATAAGAAACAAGAACCTTTAATAGTGTATGATTATCTAAAAAAATTGTTTCAATAACAAAAATCCTAAGCTTACACTTAGTTCAAGCAATAAAAAGATAAAAAAATACTCTAAGAAAAAGGTATGGCAAAGTGTGCTAAACACCATAAAAGGAAATGCCCATTGATTTGAAAACTCATGCAAAATGTATTGGTTTGTATGGAATATAGGAATTATTGTGAAAATTGTTTTGTAAGAAATGTACTCAATTGTGTAGAATGATATAAAAATAATAAAAAAACGTATTTTTAATTTAGTTCCTATCGAAGTCCATTCTTGCATCCTTCCATGATATATTAATAGTTTGTTCAAACAAAATGTCATTATTTTTTAACGCTTTTTGCTCCTTTATGTATAGATAAGCACTTTGAAAATAACATTAAGTCTATCAAATAAGTAACTTAAAAGAAACTTATCTTCTATTTATAAAATTTCTTCCCAGCAAATTCTCCCTGTGCATCAGCCTACTGCAAATTAATGAATGAGAATAAATACATTCAACCACTCTAAGATTCTAGAACTATGCTTGAACTTTTTGAAATCCTTAATTCAGGCTAGGCCAGCTTATAAGAACGACGAAGTTTCTTCTCACTCGAACCCCAGATATTTTCAAAGTGCCTGACTTGACATAAAGGATATACCATCAAATACTAATCTAGAAATGTATGTACTACCATAAGTATATTTAATATTGGTCTGTATTAACCTGAATGATTTTGTTATTAATCCTATACCTAATTTTATGGTCCCAGTTGGGTACCAATTGTTGATCAGTTTTTCTGTAAGTTCCTATAAACGTGTATTGTTTTCGCACAAAATGTTTTATTTTCTCAATGGTGTATGTATGAAGCCCTGCCCAGTAAGGATATAGTTAATACTCCCTCAATAGCAGATAATGATTACAAAATTTTTAGCTTTGCTACGGGTTTATAATAGCGTGTGTTAATTTTCAGTTGTTAACATCAAAATGGACACCTAAATAAAAATTTGAAAATGTTTTTTTTCGTTTTATTTACTTCTAACCAGTTTATATTATGAAAAATGGTTCCCCTGTCCACAAATATAAGTCTAAATAGGCATTTGACCAACTAGCTAGTTTATCAAATTCAAATTTCAAATTCATTTATTTAGTAAGACATCAAAGATCCACTGTGTTAGTAACAAAAGATATAGACTTAAACCTATGTATGTTAGTTCCATTGAAAAATTAAAATTAATACTTTATAACTAATAACGACCTGGTTCGGTCGACCAGCACACGTATGATCGGGTTGTGTACCCGGGCCGCAATTGAGTGCAGAATACTATTTCGACTGCCACGCAACCTCCGCACCATTGAGGCCGATTTTTTTCGCCATATTGCCTCAAAGTTGTCTGTGCGGGCATCGGCAAACATGCCCGATGCGCTGCAGAAGCGTGGCAGTCTCAACAGTACTCTGAACGCATTATTATATTGGATACGCAGAGCCTTGTATTGGCACCAGACCCAAAGACGATATATTCTGTCTTCTTTGGATTGTACATTAACCCATGCGACTCCGCGTAGGATTCACATACAGCTAGCAGCTTACGAAGAGCACCGATCAAGGGAGCCAGCAGCACCATATTATCCGCGTAGCTGAGATTATTAAAACAAACTCCATCAACATAACAACCGATGCGCATGCTGCTGAGTCGCTCGATCAGTGCATTCACGTACAATTCAAAAAGCAAGGGTGAGGACAGTCCCCCTTGTCTTACTCCACACTCCGGCCTACAAGGCTCTGACAGTTCCCCTCCCCATCTTACACGCGCCTCCTGGTTTAAGTACCAGTATTTGAGGAGAGATGCGAGATCTGGCGGCAGCGTTGTAGTGCCCAGCTTCTGTCATAGTAGATCATACGACCAGGTCAAAGGCCTTGGACAAGTCTAGGAAAACCGCATAAACGGGAGTTTGTCTGTCCGTGTAATACCTGACAGCATGCTTTATACTAATAATGGCTGTCTCCGTAAATAACCCAGCGCGGAAGCCGAACTGAGCATCATGGATCTTGATGTGCCTATTTAAATGCGAGTTGAGCACACTGTCAAGTACCTTGGCTATAAGGGTCAATTCTCACTGAAAGAACAGCGGCCGGCAGCGGCCGTAAGAGCACGGACAATGTAAGAGCGCGGCGCGGCGCGGCCCAGCGCGGCGCCCCGCGGCCCGCCGCGCTCGCGCTCAATCACTTGCATTTGCGGCCGCTGCTCTTTCAGTGGGAATTGACCCTAAGAATTATACGGGCATAGCCCACAAAAAAACAATAAATAAGAACAGTTAATTCATGACTTTATTTCAGTATCCGTTCAATTCATACACATCGTTACACTAGAGAAAATATTTCTTCGCTAAACATATTTCTCGTTTATTTATAAATCACATTTAACATTTTATACGCTAGTTTAAATTTAAACTAATTACTGAAGTACAATTTATTTTGTATGGCAGACTACACATTACATGAAGATTAAAATGTGAACTTATACTAACGGAGGCGACACACGAGCGACTGGTCGATCATGTGCGCCGGCCCTTATGAACATGCTCGCTACATCTGCTCGTACAGAGCAAAGCTGCTCATAAAGCATGCTCAATTCCAAAGTAACAATGTAGATTGCTTTCATACAACTAATTACGAAATAATGATTTAATCAAACAATATACTTTTCAAATTCGTGGTCCCGAAAGCAATTTATACATACATACAATATGCACAAGAATCTACAAAAAATTCATTGTTACATTTTGGTCTCCATTTAAAAAAATAGTTGCCACAATAATTAATTGCTCATAGCGCGCGAAATTAACGTTTTATGGGTAATCGTATTTGAACCCTGTGTTACCATGCAAAAAAAAACTAATTTTAGTTTTTAATTTACAAATAATTAACCGATGAGTATTACAAACAATATTTTATAACAAAATTCGTCTCAAGTGAAGTCCAAAAAGCATTTTTACAACGATCTTACTTACAACTTTGTCCTTATTATCAATATTGGTTTGTTAAAAATTGATAAAAGGCTAGTTTCAATCAGAACTAATAATACATTTTCCAACATTAGTTTATAGTTGAAGCGCACACTTAGACAAAGAAAACTATGTATAAATCTTTTCTATTTTTGCAGTCATTTCAGTGTACTTTGTATTTTATTTAAAAAGCTATAAACTAACACCAATTTATTTAAAAAAAAGCCTAGGATTTTCGTTGTTTTATCCATAAACTGTAATTCTGACATGAAACATGGATAGAGCACTTATTCGTTCTTGCAAACGTACAAGACATAGACAAGTAGTCCATCCATAGACATTAATTCATTAAATTATATAAGTATTTACAATCAAAACATTATTAAAAACAGAAATAATTTATCTCAAATCGCGATTACATTTTGACGGAATGTTTTGATTTTATCGTTAAAAAGAAATTTAATACAATTTGTAAATTTTAAAATTATTAGCTTCACTTTGTTTTAAAATTATCTTAAGTCGAATTTGTATCTTTGCAAAGCGCTTTTGCTTTAACTAAGCAAGTTGTAAACATTATTAATATTATAAATAAATGGATGATCTAATTACTTTGACAACAGAATTAAAACTTTCAACATTACATTTCAATTAGGAAGACGGTTATTAAGACCTCAATGAAGATGGTTCATTAGTATTTGTAATTAATTGGCATTTATGTTTTAGACAGATTGTAACTTTAACAGTAAGAGTACCAACACACTGCACATTAAACAGTGGGACGACAAGAAAGTCGTTATGTGCTTTCCACCATTCATTTCTATTTGATGTATGAGCTCGAAAAAGTAGTCGGCCGACTACAATTTTACAGTGTATGGATTCTCTTAGTCTGATGAATTTACGTTACTTAGTAATTTTGGTAGTTCATGTGAAAAAAAACTTTCGTATACAATTCATAATAGTTTTTGGCAATTAATTAAAAATCTGTTTAAAGTTACAATCTGCGTAAAACAATGATGTTAAACAAGAGGCTTGTATGGCACAGATATTAACTTAATGGAATGTTGACTAACTTTGAAATTAACCCCTCAACAGGGAAAGATAGTTATAAATTCGTTAATGAGTTATTTAGGTTTAACTGAAAATGTTAATGAAATAATAATGCTAGGTATTATAAATACAAATTAGTAGAAAAACGCAAAAAAACATGACAGTATTTTGCTGTGTACAAAAATTAAGAATAGTTTTTCATAGATATGCATTACAATACAATAATCAAGATTACAAATGCTTATCATAACTAATTTAAGCAATGCGATTGACCACAAGGTTCATAAACAATATAGAGAGTAAAAAACTCTCTCAAAATTATTTTAAAAAAATATATGTTTAAAACAATATTCCTATTAATTCATGTACACAACAAAACACGTGAACTACAAAACTAAAAACGGTAATAAAAAAATATTGCATTACAAGAGACGCTAAAAGAAATAGTTTTTATAAAATATATCACATACGTCACAATGTCCTGTTAAGATGAGACTGACACTTTACATATCGCTTATAAAAGAGTTTTACAGGAGTACTGACAAAACAATAATAGTATATGTTTAGTAATTTTAAATACTATATTTGATAAATCATTGAGTTGTGACTTGACGTTTCATTGCCAAATAAAATGCTTCCAAAAATCAATTATTGTTAATAAAACATTTCTGGCTGATCTCCAATAATTCGGAAAGTAAAAACTATGTACAGAAAAGCGTCAAACCATCGAACAGGACAAAACTAAAGCCTAAAAAAATACAACACTAAAAGCTAAAAACTAAAACTAAAAAATGAGATTTAATTAAAAACTTACACAAGACAAATGACAATTACATCAGTGCGCGAACAAACCTTTTTAAAAATAGTATTAATTTATTTTAAAATAAAAGTTAAAATAAAACTTTCTTTTTTTGTAATTTTTATCAACGCCTCTACTTTGTAATACTGAAAAGCGACATAAAATAATTAATCGCGGCTAAACATCGTGCTGGCAACACTTTGGAGGGCGCCATCTTGAATTGAGAGTAGAAGTATGAAATCGATGCTTCAAATCATTTACTAAAAAAGTAGGCACATAGCCATCCGATAAAATAGAATAAAAGCGTAAAATATTTTCAAAAATATGTAGCGTTAATTTTTGCGTAACAGTTAATCCAAGCTTTGAATAAGTACTAGACTAGTGTTTCGCCCCTCCACCGAGCATTTTCAGGAGATATTGACTCGACTGAGTCCAAGGGGCGCAAAACGTACATATTTTATGTCATGAATTTTCACAAAGTAACGCCTGATTCCATAATTTAGAATCAATCAGTTGGTTTGTATTTAAAATGAAATATTTTGTAAAAGACAAAATATACATTACATGCGCTCCCCCAAAGCGGCTAACACGACTGACAATCTAAAGTCCATATTATAATCAACTATCTATTTAAACGCTATGAACAGTCTAAAGAAAGCTTACTCATTTAACAAATAGTTTTTATTTTATTTAGTATTTTTATCAATCACAACACCGAACGCCGGTTTGATTCGCTTATGAATTTTTAATAATACTTTCAATTTAAAATTTTGGAATCATGTAAGCAAAATAATTTGAATAGAAGAAAAAAATATTTATTATTCTTTCACATAATATGAAGAATATATATTTTTTTAAGTCCAAAAAGAAGAAAATATGTATAATCAAGTGCATATTACTTCTACCTTTCTTTTTTCCCAAAAACATTCAAGACATCATAGGCAGAAGTCTAATCGTTTACTATACATATTTTGACACCTAAAAAGCAGTCCAATAGTTTCTTTAGGCATTTATCTAATAGTTTAATTAAGATTTAAATAAATTTCAGCTAGATTTTTGGCTAACTTTTTAGGTTATTTTTTAATAGGTTCTGAAATATTATTAAACCTTCATAAGTATATTTTGATAGCTCGACATATTCTAAAACTTTTTTTTATACTAGAATAATTACGTTTAAAAGGCAGAGCAACCACACTCTTATTAAAGACCGATTCGAAGAGAATGAACTTGTATTTCCAAAATCAAGATGCAGAACACTTATTTTCATATTTATTGAAAAATTGGTCAGAGTTTAGTAGAAAAATACATTATGGAAGTTTGATGTAAAAATCATAATTATTAGTCTATTTTGAATTAAAATTAGTCTGAAAAATGTCTGAATCTCTGCCTTGGTTTACCTACTATGTACATAGTCTGAGAAAAATGTCGATCTACCCCCAAACCAGCTTACACGAACAATAGTAAAACATTTAGTAGACACATTACCGTTTTATATATTTAACCTACGTCTCACTACTTGTCTCGCGAGCTTGAGTGCTGCTTACACCCCATTTATAAGCAGTCGTGATGATAACTTATTATTATACAGGATGTTTGAGAAATAAACTTGTGTTTTTTACAATGTATGGACATAAATACGGACTATTGCCGCTTGATTTCAATGAGATCAAATAGATTAATAATGCCTTAATCGAAGAAAATTTTAAATAGTTCCTTTTACGTACAGCAAAGGCACAAGAAAGTTAATTTCGAAGAAAAAACCAAGGCAATAGACAGATTTACGTCATTTCGAAAAGTTCTTAATTTACACATCCTGTATTTACAATCAAGCAAAGCTAACCACATTCTAAAAATACGATAGTTGACCTAACCCCCACCCATCTATAACGCGACCTCACTATATTACTTAACTTCATGACTAAGCTTAAAATTTGACAGCGAAAGTCTATCTCACTTGCACTTCTTAGGTCCACATAAGTCTAGTGCCCGAACAAACTAACTTCTCACTCACACAAAAGTACTTCTCTTTTACACTTTCAAAAATTCCAAGACGTAACTGCGATAACTATGTCCATCTCACTCGCACTTGTACAAACTGTGTATGTTTGTCTTACTTTTCTCCGGATGATGAGCTAGACGCTCGGCCGCGGGTTTTCTTGTTTCTCTTGTCGTCTGTCTCTTTTTCTGAGGGTTTTTCTTGAGGAGTTGGCTCCGGTTTTGGTGGTTGCTGTGGTTGAGGGGGGAGGCTGCCACTCTGAAAATATTTATAACCTAGTGAAACGAAGGTCTATATTCAATGATTACATAAACGCACGTTTTTGTAAAAAAACTGTTTACTTGAAAAACATAACTGATGTTTGTGTTGTCAGTGAATTTGGGCCAAAGTAAAGGCTTGTAAAAAATTCTGAGTATTTCGTAGAACGAGGCTGTGTAATAGGTAAGTAGTGGTCTTGTTGTTCAAACACCTGCCTCTCAAGTACCATGTACAAGTTCAATGCCAGGCCAGGCAACTTACCTTACAAAGTTACTTTTTAAGTTATACATATGTAATTTCTAAATTTTGGTTACGACTAATCGACTTAAGTTGCAGGATAACATCTATTGAAAACCTGGACTTTAAAATCTGCATCAATAAAACGTGGTGATTAACGGTTATTTCTTCTTTGTTTAAGAAGAACCCCATACATTGATAAAATAAAGTTTGATGACAACGAAAAGGCTAGGCACATACTCAACCAGAACTAACCTTCTTCTTAGCATGCTTATCAGCCTTCTTGCTGGGTTTGTGGTCATCATCATCTCTGTCGCGGGTGCCCTTGCGTCCCATCACGCCGAGTAACTTGCTCACCATGCTATTCTTGCTGCGGCTTTCAGATTCTAGCGGTTCTGGTGACTGTGGAAGCAAATGTGGAGTATGTTAAGATGGGTAGTTTTTACATAAGGTGGAAAATTGTTTTTAGCTGATTATAGATTGGCATGTCCGTTAGTGAGTTGGTGGTGAGCGTTACTGTCAACGGCAATGACATAAGAGGGTAGTTCCCGTTGCAGCCAAAAATGTGATCGACGACAACAATATTAGAAGATACTTTAATTGGTCAAAGTTACGGGTAAAATATGGTATGGCAGTGATAACTTTGATAATTATTACAGACCAAATCCAAAACTAACAAAATGCTTAGGATATTAAAAATCATATACAAAACGAGTACTCCGTTTAAAAGCTAAGGTCCTACAGAAAGACTCACATAGCTATCCAACTCATAACTCTTTTTGGGTCGGGGGTTGAAAGTTTTAAATACAGAAAGTTATAACTACCTTAATCATGTCAACAGACTCCTGCTTCTTCAACTCGATCCTCTTAACAGATTCGCTCCTCTTAGCTTCTGCCTTCTCTTGTTTTTTCTCCTTCTCCAATTTCTTATCTTTCTCCTGCTTCTCAACCTTCTTGATAGACCCCGTTCTTTCCATCACTTTATCTTTTACTTTCTCTTCTTTTAATACAGCAGAATATTCTTTATTCTCCTCCATTCTTGCTAAAGATTCTTGTTTCTTCAACTCTGGTTTGTCTTGCTTGAACTTCTGTTTCTCTTTGGACTTCAAGTCTTCATCTTTGAGGCTTGAGTCCGACTTCTTTCGGGCTTTCGTTTGGACTTCAACTGGTGGGGTCGGTTCTTGTGGTGGTGGGGGTTTCTTAGTCTTTTCTTCGATGAGTATGCTAGATTCTGTGCTGGCCCGGCTGTCATCTATAAGTAATTAATGTTATTTGTTGAAAAATATTTTTATTTGTTGATTATGAAGTATAATACGTTTATGGGGGATCCCAATTCCATATACATATCTGGAGTCCAAAAAAAATATTTATCGAATGAGGCATTTCAAAACTGCTGGACGCTGGGGCAATTTCTATGCATTATTTCTTACTACATTGCAACTATTAAACTATACTAAAATTACAAAAAGCGTTACTTACCCAAAAAGCCTTCTCTAGAGGTGTCCAAGTTCGATAAATCGACAGAAGTATCGATAAATGATTCGTCGGATAACGATAGAGAAGCGAATGATGCCGATGTATCGAATGCGGATTTGTCCAGGCTCGTCTTAGGGGATGACGTGAAGATACTGGGGGTGGATTGCTTGGCTGGTGTCCTAGGGGATGACTGGTTTGTTAGAGGTTGGTTAACGGTTCCAAATATGCATTAGTAGTAGTTTAAGCTCTAAATACTTTAAACGGCACTTTAATATCACTTACGGCTGGTTACATAGCTGATTGTTTACGAGATTGATTTGCGAGAACTAAAAACTAATTCAGAAGAATAAGAAAAATATTTTATATTTTTCCATCTATCTCTCCTTGTCAACTGGAGTGCATCAATCTGTATTGTTGGATATGTTTAGTTTAGTCACAAATGACTTATTGTAAATCCTAAACTTGGCAACTAAAAGCTGTCATTTATCTGACAAATTAGTTTCTTTGCATTTTAAAGAAGCCTGTTTTTTAAAAGAGTGTCCATACACTTTCTTGCCGGTCCTTTTCCATGTGACCAACTCCTTGTAAGCGTGTAACTAGCTTCACTTTTCATAAGAACCTGTATTGTATCTTTTTTATTGATAATAACAAACTTTGGACTTCGAATAAAAAACACATACCTATTAGGCAAGTTCCTAGCATGATGTGTAGGCGAGTCCTTCTCCTCAGCTATCCGGGGCAATGGAGCAGACGCATCATCCCCCTTGTCCGGGGGCGGAGGCGTTGGCGACGGCGGGGCGGGGGCGGCGGCTCGCCACACCACGCCGCGTCGGGCTCCGGTGGCGCCGGCGCCGGTCGTAGCGACGCTAGCGCCGCCACAGCAGAGCGGGGAGATTGAGCATTTCGATTCCGCTGAACGGGGATGTAGTCTGTAATTGTAGTTGGAGGGTATGATACAAAAATGTGGGTTTATATATTCCTACAGTAGAACATATACTTTAGCATAGTACTAGATATACAAAAAAAAAATACAACAAACATCCAAATTGAGAACCTCCTCGGAGATTAAAAATAACGTAAAATTTTGACGTGAAAATAATAATGAAACTGACATGAAAATGATCAGCATGCGTTAAACACAAAATGTTTGAAGCACATACAATGTACACATGATGGACACATTAAACATAAATAAAAAAGTAATAGAATATTTTGCATATTTTTTTTACCAAAGCTAAGCACAGACATGTATCAAATTCAAGGTGGAATTTACACGGCATACGCGTGGAACGAAATTGTAGCTTCAATTTTCCTTTTATCGAAGTTTATACATTATGATCATAAAACGAGTTGTTTCAATTTCAATTCAAACAGCTAATTATTACATGTGTAGTTTCTTTATAAGTCTTATAAAATACATATCAAATACTACATTCAAACAATAGCAAATCAACAGATATGTAGCACAGTTGTCGTACCTAATTACATTAAATTAAATACGTTTATTGGTTAATATATGTCGATTAACACAAAGAAAAAAAATAAAAAACGTAAAAATAATTACGGAAACGGAAAAATGTCACCTGTGGCTAAACCACTGAATGGATTACGTTATGTTTTTTTTTTACAATTCGCTATAGAATATCATAAAGTATATGTGATTAGGTACGACACACACTGTATACGACCGTTAGATCATACCTGTCAGGTGACAGCGCCCGCCTGAGCAGCGGCGAGGCGGGGTCGCGGCGCGGCCAGGCGCGGCGCCCGCACTCGCGCACCGCCAGCGGCGACGGGCTGCGCGCCTCGCAACGACTACGCGGGGTAACGTGAGATGATGAATGATGTGTGTTTATATTAGGTTATTGTGTAACGAGGCGACTTTTTTACAGGCATTAGGGATTCTCAAAATTAACACAAAACTTTTTGTGCAACCTCTTGTTTTTCAATCAAATAAATGAGCTACGAAATAACCTACAGACAGACATGTGTTGCTGGGGAGTTTGTTGCGCCACTTCTTCTTCCCAGCAAAAACTCATTAGAAGTGGTAAAGGGCGGGCGTTTTAGGGGCTGTCTTTTGTTTTTGACGTTCAAAAAGCGCTGATTTATCAGCCTAATATGAATTAACATTTTTGAGTTTGAGTTTTGTGTCAACTAGCCGGAACTGTCAACGTGTGTTGCCATGCCACAAGTGACAGACAAGTGCCCCCCTCGCCTCTCCGCCCCACCGCTCACATACCTAAGGCGCGGCCAACTAGTTCCGCGCGACTATAATTGAAATACAATAACTTAATTTTAAATTTCAAAAATAAAATCATTGTTTAATAAAAAACAATGATTTTATTATAAGACACTTAATTCTGAAAATATTAACCTCGTTTCACAATATCCAAAATTTTGGTACAAAAAGTGACAAGTTACATTGTTAGAAAAAACTGTTTTAACTGAGAAAATATTTGAAATGACTGAAGTGTTTTGTATTAGTCACTCATGCGCATAGAATTTATTCGTTAAACAAAGACAAATACACAAGACAATACACAAGACGAACACATATAATTTCCCATGAGAAAGCATTTCCAGATGATATGGTCATAGTGACTATGGTTTTACCCAATGATATTTTTGAATTATGGCATAAACATAATATGGCTGTCGCAAGAAATAGTTAATTTTCTTGAGTCATTGTTTAAAACGCCCTAACTTTTAGATAAAAAGTAAATCACTTCACTGAACGGTTTTGCAGGTATAATTTTTCCCGTTTCAGATTTATTTTTTAAACCTATTTTAGAAAAAAAAAACTGAACCGATTTAAATTAAATTTGGAAAGCACACAGTCTACACCCTGAGAAAAAACAATTAGGCTACTTTTTTTCCTCGTTGCCGACACTGGATCTCCCGGGACGTGGGTGCCTATTTTTCCTACATAACCAGTATACCAGTTACCTGGTGGGTGAGGCTGGTTGTGGCTGCGGTGAAGGTGACGGCGTCCTAGCGAGTGGAGACAGAGGCATATGCTGTAGTGAAGCCCGACGTACTTCGCCTGCCGTGCCTACTGCGCCGCCAGCTACTAACTTGTGTTTGAGACCGTGGAGAGATGATGGACTGGAAGGAAAATTGTTACATTTAGAACAGAATTATTCCAATATATATATCCAAACATTAAAAAAATACCAAGTTCTACACAACTGTCCTGTCTTTCTTGGAAAGTGCAGGTGTCAGGGCACATTGGACAGCACAGACATCACCAGTGTTACTCATGGAAACCTAAATGACGAGCGGAGATGTCATAACGGAAAATCTCGCAAAAGTGCGAGTGTTCGGAGGACGACAAATGAGTGGCTACGCCTTTTTTGGATTCCGCCCATTTTTCCGCCCATCTGAGATATATACATATACTATATGCATGTTCAACAACCCGAACGCCTCATTAGTTCAATCGTTACAAATCATTCTAGTTATGACCCACCGTAAGATCTGCCCTTCTAGGGCATCTAACCTACCCGCCTATCGCCTTATGGAATCTCCGCTCATCTTTCTTTCCTCCGTGGTGTAACCCCAAGAGGTGTGAGTGAAAGTGGTAGACTTACCGCTGGTAGTGAGTGGTAGTAGTGGTATGTAGAGGACTGTCTGCGGCCGGGGTGGCTGGTGTCGCTGATACGCCTGCTATTTCTCCGCTTGATACCATCTGTGTACAAGTTTATTCAAGTATTATTATTATGGAATAAGGGCTGATTTTTCAATTTCCAGATTTTATCTAAAGGATATTTTTCGTTTTGAATAACGAAACAGTACATAAAATATGATACACCGCCATATTTATTCCTCAAGAAACAGTTAATTTATGTCACTGATCATTGAAGAATCATTGCAAAAAAAAAAACAAAAACAAATAAACGGTTAAATCAAGGCTATAGATATTTACTTTGGTATCTTTAGGCGATTAATTAAGTATGAGATTTACATTATAAAATTTATTCATAATTTTTACGAGTACGGAGTTGATTATCACACAATACCCATCTTAATGAGCTTGTTGCCGTCTCACTTGTCAACTATAACTACACTATTGAATACATAAGCATATTCCACATACCTGATGCATCTCCTGCGAGGCTCTCTTGGTGGATATCCTGCGGAACAGCGAGCAGCGCCGGCGAGGCCGCGGCCGCGGCGGCGCTGTGGCGCGGCGCCCGCACCATGCGCGGCGACGACCGCCCGCCTGAGGACATTCATATATATTATTATTAAATTGGCATTCATTAATAACATCATTTCAAAATATGTAGACTTATTGTAGAACAGGTAAAATATACATTCTCTAAGAAAAATTTGAGAGTCCTCTTTTGGAAAGTCGAATAAAAAAACTATGAAAAATTGCTCATTCAAATTAATGATCTGATAAATCAGTACTTTTCAAACAACGAAACAAAAGGTAACAAAACGCGCACCTGTCAATGTCTTATAAAAATGTAACCTCTTCTCTAACTTCTTTTCAAAATCTTCAATAAGAACATTCATTTACATTTATTTATTTATTTATCAGTAATTCTACTTTAGGTTATTGTTAAAGATGTAGTGTAAATAAAAATCACCTGTATGGTAGTTTGATCCAAGGGCGTAGCTCGCAGTGTAGCGTGAGGAGCAGCCAGCAACAATCTCAACACCTGGTTAAACACAACATTGGTTAAAAGAAAACCATTAAAAGAATACGGTACGGTAGCATAAGTGATTATGACAATACCGAAAGAAATCAAGCTCATTAGTGAACAACTCTTACCTCCCCACTCAGAGACATTTAATGATTTCTTAGGTCAGTCCTTAGTTGTCATACAAGTCCTTCACTAAGGAATGGCTTAAGCAACCATTAAACGTCTCTGAGTGGGGAGGTTAGGCTGTATTCAAACCAAACTGATTGTCAGTTTGATTGCCCACCGAATGTGAGCGAACGTTACAGTTTATTATATTTCCACATATATTCACTTTTTCGTTCACATCTAACCGACCATACGTTATGCGTACTATGCATAGATGCTGACTTTCGGCGGCTGATAGTCAGTTTGGTTTGAACCTTATTTTTTATTTATTACTAAGTCTTCACACGACTAAAATATTTGTTATAACGTACCTGTGTATGCAACAATCCCTGTACGGATTCACCGTTCAGCTGCGTTATAAGATCGCCGGCTCGTAACCCGGCCGCCCACGCCGCGCCTTGCTCGTTGACAGCCTACAAACATACAATAATATCATTATTATATCATTCATTTTTAATTTTCTTATATAGAAATGTGACTGATAAATAAGCATTTTTTATTCCATACTAGCCGTTTTCCCGCGGTTTCACCCGCGTCCCGTGGTAACTACTGCCCGTACCGGGATAAAATATAGCCTATGTTACTCATGGATAATGTAGCTTTCGAATGGAGAAAGAATTTTTAAAAACTGTCTAGTAGTTTTTGAGCCTATTCATTACAACCAAACAAACAAACAAAGTTTTCCTCTTTATTTATTTTATTATTTTATTATTCCATATAAATTATATTTGAAAACTTGACTACGTTTCACTAATAAACGTGCTGATTACTGGATTACTGAGCACTTATTTATTATTGCGAATAAAAAACATGTTATTAGTGTCAAGTAATTTTGATGAGCAAACAATCTGTAATCCATTGGAATACGCATTTAATTACATAACAATAAAAAAATTGATGAACTATAGTTAAAAATTAAATATTAAAAAATAAAAAACAAAACTTCAATGTAACAACAATAACTTGATCAATTCAATCACCGTTTTATTTACATGCGTACATCAGTCACATTTTGTTTAGTTTCAGTTTAGTGACTACTCATATCTAGTAATTTTTACCTTGCTACTTTTTTTTCATAAAAACAGTTTTTAAAAACCAAATAATAATACATACCGAGACCAAATGATGCATAGTATAGTAGTCAGTATCTCCATAATATACTCGCACTGTGTGTATCGTGAAGCCGAAGCCGCGGGGGCCGCGACGAACCACTATGGGCGGCTTGGAAGACTGGATCAATCTGGATTATAAAAATAAATTACTTAAAAAAATATAACTTAGGGAAAACTTCATCGACATTACGTTACTTAATCAGTACTACTGTGTACGAATGTGCGGAAGCCTCTTTACCAACTTTACTTAGGAAATCAATCGTTTTAGGAACCAAGTCCAAAATATTCTGCTGTTCTGTCGTCATTGTCGTGTGGTGTAGTGGTAGTCAACAATAAATCGTGCCTTTATATACTGCAAAATTAAATGCTTCACCACTAACTGTTTGCACGACAAAAGGAAAAATCTCTTTTAAGCAGATAAGAAATTAATGTAATCTCCTTAATATTTATTTTAGGTGTTTTTGCGGCCCTGGTACATAAAAGGCCTACGACGGAACACGACTGTTTTTACTGAGCAAGTCCGACACTCCCTCACCGCTGCTAACCCACAGCGGGAGGGGTCATTTGATGATTTTTACCATCGGAAAAAAAGTGTTTTTTTTTTTAAGGTAAGTATACTCACGAGTGGCTCGGCAACGCGAAGGGTGAGGGTGGGTCACGACAAGGAGACGAATCTCTCGAAGAGTTAGTGGACGACGTGTTGCCGGCGCACGGCGACCCAGCGCCTATGCTGAGTGTGCTGTCATCTGCTGAGAAAATGACATAATATTGTTAGCACGATCAGAACAAAAAACGCAGCTTGAAAATTACTTTAGACAACTGTAGTTTTTCTTAGTGTCCATGGAGTTCATGAGACCCCCTTTTTGGAATCATGGAACTAGCTTAACGCTTAAGAGCGTAGGTATACCTAATTGAAATTAAAAAAAATGACTTAGACTTCCTTAATGCTTAAAATATCGTATGTAATACCTGATACTATCATATGCTTTAAACAATATTTAAATGTTACATAAGAGTATGTATCTCATATGTACCTTCACATTGTATCGAATGTCTTCTTTTTTAAAAGATAGATCTTAAAATCTATTGACTATTTTAATTTATTCTCACAGTTAAATAGTTCACGTTTCTCTTCAAACGTACCTGGATGTATAACCAGCGACAATCCGGATGTGCTTGCGGATCTTCTCATGGACTTGGCAACGATAGCCGTAGGCCGCGACTTATCCGGCCTCTCGGGCCGCTCCAGCTTGTCGGGCTTGTCCGGCTTATCCGGCTTGTCGAGGCTCACGCTCTTGTGCGTGTCGTCTTTGCGGGACATGTCCGATCTGTGGGAAATGACGATTTTTTAATAGATGAAACATTTAATATTCCAGAAGTCGGTTTTTATTTTGTACTGTAGAACATATAGTTATCGGCACGGATAATGAACTCTCGGCGGAAGAGTGGGGATCGCTTTGCGCACTGTACACTTAAGGCAATAAGCCAATAAATCACTTCTGCGCAGGTGAAGGTCAGGGCTCAATATCCTTGCCGATGATTATACATGTAATGAAAGTCCTGTCTGATACGTAAAGGTATTGTTACTTATTCAAATAGAAAATAGAAGAAAGCGTGGAGAGTTTATGTAATCTTTACTTTTTTGGACAAAACGCTCCCCGCTTTCTTTCATCGAACTATAGTTATCGGCACGAATCTTGAGCTCTGACCTACATCTGCGCAGAAGTAATTTATTGGGTCCCTTTTGTGGTATGAAGTGAGGCGCGGGGGCGGGCTAAAGCGGTGACTGGCCCGCAGTGCATCGCGTCATAGCCGTCACTCGGGATTGGTTCTTTGCTAATAAATCACTTCTGCGCAGATGTAGGTCAGAGCTCAAGGTTCGTGCCGATAACTATAAATGTCTAAATTATTTTGTAATTGTTATAGCTTTTTACTACATAAATCATAGGGCGGCTTTTCAAATAGCCAATCCGCCACCTTGGGACGGCGGCCATGTTGGATTTAGGTCACGTGATTATTTTTTTCGCATCCCATTCAACAAACTCTTACATTTAATACCTATATTATTTGGGTGGATTTCAAATAGCCAGTCTGCCATCTTGGGGAGGCCGCCATATTGGATTTGTGACGAAGTTTTTAGCTAGTCATGTGTGCTTGTGCACTATAATATGTTCTGCGCAGACATCTGATCTAATTAAGCCCCTAGTACACAATGGCCCATGTGTGGCCATTACACGCCATCACAAATGTGTACGGGGGGTATTGGTATATGATGGCGGACAATTGTCAATCGTGGCGTGCTATCGGGAAGTTGTCGGTTTTTTTTTTTGGCACACTTCAAAGGAATCGTGGCGTAGCGTGGTCTGTGGTGTTTACACAATGGGCCAATATTTAGTTCGTCACCGGCCGCTGAGGATAGTACACTTTTGTGTTGCGTGTAAAATAAATATAAATAATAATAATAAATATAAGTGCAGTATATGAATAAACAGTCGCATAAATAATTACTTCGACGACCATCGCAAATGGTTTGCCAGGCAGCAATGAGCCATGCGCCACTGTGTGAACACCAAGTGATCGTGGCCTACAACTGCGCATTGCAAAGCGTAGCTCATCACAGGCCATTGTGTACTGGGGGGCTTTAGGGAAATCGTCATTGGACGGTATATACTTACAGCCTAGGCACGAGTGCAGGCGGCACATGCGGCAGCAGCGGCGCGTGCGCGAGCGGGGGCGGCGCGTGCGGCCGCAGCGCCGCGCGGCGCCGCGCCGCCGGGGACACGTCGTCGCTGTCCGTCTGAGAGGACTCCGCCGTTGATGTGCTGCCTAGGATCTGTACATGAGGGACAAACTCGTCAATGATAAAGGATAAAAAGTCAAAGTAGGCAAATTTACAAAAGACAGTCCCCAAAATGCTCGCAATCGCTACTAATATCATAAATGCGAAAGTAACTGTCTGTCTGTCTGTTACGCTTTCACATCTAAACCACTGAACTGATTTTAATAAAATTTGGTTCAGAGTTAGAGTTGATCTTGAAAATGAACATAGGATAGTTCTTATCCCGGACATTTGAAGAATTCTCTTGGAAACGCGATATAACCGAACTCTATGCGGGCGAAGCCGCGGGCGGAAGCTATTCACTAATGAAGTCATCAACCTCAGCGGGAACCACCAGGGCCAAAGCTTGTCAGGGCTGCGGGATTGTTCGAAAAAGTTACCGCGGCCCTGATACATAAAGAGCTTAAGAAGGAACATAGTGAGTTTTAGTATGACACACATTTATTATGTAACTCATCCATTACTACTCCCCACGACACGACGGATGAAGGGATTGTAAGAAAAAGTGATCATATCATTCAAAAACACCTCATATTCGTATCTAATTCTCATACAGACTAATATTCTCCCACTATTCCTATTAGCAATTTTATTTGGGGACCCTCTATTTACGCATGTGAGGTTAAACATCGTCTTTGAAATAGTCTTTAAAAACTCCGCTCTAAAGACAACATCACATAATACTTTAATCAAAGACAGCAAAAAATCTATCTTCACACATTACCCTTCAATAAACACATAATCATGTTATGTATTACACATGTGTGTTTGTATCTTTATGTGCCCTAGTTTCCTGAAAAAAAAAAAAATAATAAAAAAAAATACTGAAAACCGTACTTACCGGGCATTTAGGATGATGATGCAACGGCGCGGTCGGCGTGGTGGGCGGGCCGGCACTGTCAGGCGTACCCGGCCACGAATCCGTGCTCTGTTAAGAAATAATAAGCAAATAAACAAAAGGTTTGAAGCGAACATTTACTACTGAAAAGTGAGAAGGATGATGTGTTTTTGATAGTTGAAAAATCTAGGGAAAGTTTGATGATTTGTTTATTTATTTTGAGAGGCTTCAAATTACGAATAATTTATGTTCATTTTTTAACGTAAAGGTCTTTTGAGTTTGAAGTTTAAGTACGAAGTCAGTCACGGCATCAGTTTGTAAGGTTGTATGTAAGTTTGTTACTCTTTCCCGCAAAAACTGCAGAATTTTGATGAAACTTGATAATAATATAGCTCTAATATCAGAATAACATACAGAATATATAACCTAGCCTACCTTTTATCAAGGAACGGGAAATAGTTTCCCGAGGAAGCAGGTGAAACCGTTAGCGAAAGCTAGTGATAATATATTAAATTGTTATTCCCGTAACATAAATTCTGGAAGCCTAGTCGTAAAAGTCCAGAAACACAGAATTTCCCAGTGATAAGCTATATACGATAACAAAAATGTAAACTTCAATAGAAATTCTTTACATGAAAAGCATTCCAACTAACCTAACAAGTTAATCGACACTAAATGGGCCGTAACTAATTAATACACGAGTCTATGTACCCAGAAATATTTTTCGCATCAATTTAAAAAAAACCCCTAACATAAAAACACCAAAAAAAATTGAAAAAAAAAAGTTAAAAAAACTTAGTTCAAATTTTCTAACTAGATGGCGTTGGCGTCGAATTAGAAGTCGCTATGGTTTCGTTACAACGAATAGTATATGTAGTTAGAGTGATGTTACGTCGATCTGCCCACAAAGCTGGACATAGGCCTCTTCTATTTATATTTTTGATAGCGTAATCGTCACTTTGTTTGACGACCGCTTTATTACAACAAAAATTAGTGGAAAAAATATGAGCGAGAATAAAATTGTAAGGGAAATATTTGATTTGAGATCAATTTCTGACTGAATTCAAGATTACGTACTTTCCTTTCGGTTTCACCCGCGTCCCGTGGAAATTGTGTCGCATACCCTATGTTGCCTGTCATATGCTATATTTTATCAGTATCTTGGGTTACATATGGCCCTTTTCATATTAGGGATAGAGTAACTTCTTGGCGATTATCACACTGCCCCGCATGATGCAGCGTAGTGCGTGGATGCGTTTTTTTTTTCGTTGTATGGAAATATCTCCGTTTGTATGGAAAACACGCATAGTCCAACACACTGAAAATGCATCCACGCGCGTTCATGCGGGTCACGCACATACATGCGGAGAAACACGCACCCCCGCGCGTAGGTGCGGGGCGAGACGCAAGGTATGGCACACTGAATCCCGCAGTGCCGCGCGTGATTTTGAATGGGCGTGACGTGTATATTTGAAAATGGAACTCGCTGTGCGTGAATTTACAAAACGCACCTACGCGCGTGAGTGCGTGAAAAACCCGCACGATGATGCAGATCTGCACTCCCGCAGGAACGCGCGTAGGTGCGTCGACACGCAAGATGCAGCGTGATGCGGGGCAGTGTGAAGATCACCTAACCGTGAAATGATTTTTCTAATCGGTTTCGTAGCCTTTCGAGTACAAAAGAAACTTCATTATAAAATTAGTATAGAATTACCACTATACAAATAATTTGGAAAAATAATATTTTTCGAACAATTGGGAGTGATGGTGATTGCAAAAAATCGTGGAGAAACACACCTGCTCTTACTTCATAGATTTACACTGGTACTGGTATTTTTTTTTTCTCAATCGCTTACGGAGGGTATTATATGATAAGAATAGGTTATATAGGACAGATTGTCTAAAAAGTGAAATACGCAGTATATTAGATGGCAGTCGCTATATGTAATGCTTATATCTAATAATACTGAAATGCTTAGAAATAGTTTATAGTATTAAAAGCAAAATTAACATAATTATTTAGATCTATAAGTAACTACGTGATTACTACTAGAAATAGGTGCAAAGTGATATTATGTTTAGTTTAGAAGGTTCTAGGGCATTGGGAAAAGCATATACTAGGGTACCTTAGTCTGTAGACTTTTATAGATGTGCAGGACAACAGATGCATCGGAACTATGTGGAAATACTATAATTATAGCTGTATTTATTTAAAAAGACGATAATATCATTTCCTTGTATAAAATACCAGAAGGCAAATGAACTGGGGTCTCCAAAAATGACTTACCTGGTTAGTTGAGTTGGTTGATTTCGATAGCCAATTAAGATATTTCCCAAAAAGAAATCCCCACATATACCAGCATGATTTTGTCAAACCTTATTTTTTTTTTTATTCCTAATTTCGAATGTCGTATAAAGTTGCCAGAACTTTCTCACGATTTGAACCCTGTTGAAGAAAGGCTTGTTGTAGTGATCACTGACGAGTAGCACAAGATAAGACCGGCAGTAGACCAGCGTACTTTTGTTGATAATACTTTTAAGTTACGACTAGACGTAAATAATGGTACATCATACTAACCTTGGAATCGTGTACGCAACACGAGTAGTAGTTCAGGACTGCAGAGAAGACCGCCAGTAGACCGTCGTCTTTTTGTCGCTAAAAAGAATTTCCCACAAAACAGTGATGGGAAATTATATACAGTACATACCCTAGAATCATGTTCCACACACGAGTGGTGATAATGGCGTCGCCACTGTGGTGATGTGCTAGAGAAGGCGGCGAAAAGACCGGCGTCTTCTGCCGGTTCAGCGGGCTCGGCCGCCTCGTCTGTGTCAACCTCGCTGTGGTTGTAGCGGTCGCAGCGAGCTGGGGATTATAGAACAACATGGCTTAGTAAGGAAATGGATAATTTTAACTTTAAATCGGAAATTGCTACCGAGGCTGCGAGATTTTTTGAGAGTTATCGCAGCCCAGATGCACAAAGGGCTCCTTAAGAAATATGGTGGGTTTAGGTAAGTAAAAGTCTGATACTCCTTCACGCTGCACTTACAAAGCCAGCGGTCGCCTGATTTATATCTTACCTCATAGAAAATAGGAGTTTGACGGGTCTTATGAAATGCATACTACGTAGTTGTTCGGTTCTTTCACCAGCTTGCTTAATATGTTTGTCGACAGTTTTACATTAAAACGATACCACGGGAAGAATCTTCTAAATGGTTATGAGATACTTTATATCCGCAGCTAGTTGTAGGGATAGCACATGGAAACCTAATGAAATTTTTAGCAAATATAAAGTGTAATTGCACTCACTATCAAAATAGCTGGTATCCTCATCGTTGTCGAGCTGTGGGATGAACTCCGCTTTTCTCCTCAGCAGGTTGTTCCAATCCAGGCCACAGAAATATACGTGATCCTGAGTAAAATATTGAGATTATTAACAATCAACCGACTCAAAACTCATAGAAACATTCTCAAATCACATCTCAGAAAAAAACATTCCCTTTTTTCACGAATTGTCACCTATCTATTCAATCCGCCAACTTCGTCGTTTTTTGGGCAAATTTTGAAGTTCGCCAAGAATTAAATTCCATTGGGGCGACGTCCATTTTCAATAGGGCGCTAAGAATGAACTTCGATATTGACCTCAATAATTAAGTTATAGAATTATGTCCTATTAGAGCGGCCTACCTTAACTTGATGCGTCCCGCCAGTGCCGAGCCTGTCGCGCGGGTTCCGCGCTAGCAGCTCCGTGATGATGGCACGAGCTTCCACTGCTATGGGGAAATCCTCTTCTGACGGCCACTCGATGTCATCTGTACAAATAAAGATATATAAGTGTCTGTTAGTCGGTGTTAAAATAAAACAACATGTGCCACTATGGATTTTTAACACTTGGTCATTCTATGCCTCTAATATCACTAACAACATTTTAGAAAATGACTAAAATTTTGCATTAGTCTCTAAAATTAAGTAAGTATCTAATTTGTTTGCTGTGTGGACAAACAGCATGACAATCGCGATTGATATGCGTACAAGAATATAAATGAGTAAAAGAAATATTTAATTTTATGTAAGTTCATGTGACTATATGTTTTTTATTATTTCAAAATCCACGAGCTCCCTCAGAGTCTCATACTTATTTTTAATCAATAAATAAATTATGCCTTCTCACCATTGACAGTATGCGCGAACAACTCCTCAGGAGTATCTCCGAAGAAAGGCACACAGCCCACCAGGAATTCGTACAGAATAATGCCCATCGACCACCAGTCCACCGGCTTGCCGTAACCCTGAAATTATTCACAAGATGTTTTGATTCTATTGATCGGACTACATGGCATAACCTTCTTCTCACACAGAGAAGGTATGAGCGTTAATCACCACACTTGCTTAAGGCGGACTGACTTTTATAATCCAGGTTTCCTCAGCATTTTTTTCTACACATTTCCTTATGTCAACGGTAATTTTTAGCCATACAAATTTTAGTTTACAAAACTGCATAACTAGTTAAGGTTTTTGATAAAGTATTTTATTCGAGTCTGTTAAACCCTTGATATGTTAGCAGATGCTGTAAAACAATGAAAAAACATTTTGCAGAATTATTATTATGACATGTTTCTTACCTGTCTTAATATAACTTCAGGCGCGATATATTCCGGCGTGCCGCACACTTGCTTGTCGGAGAACTGACGCGCTTCTCTATCCGCGTACTCTTCGTATAGATTCGTTGCCACTGTAATATTTAGTTTTGCAGTAGTTAAGTAAAAGTTAAGAATCGTAACTAGAACTCCTCAATGCCTCAGTGACGAGCTCCAGCTGTATCCAGAATTCAACGAAACTTCAAAGAATATGAAAAGCAGTTATTAAATGACTGGGTTATTCAAGAGGAATCGCGCGGTGCGCATGAAGTATACTTAAGTGACTAATTAAAAAAATGTTATTTAATTCAAGATGCTACTTAAAAGGTAATATAATCTTATGCAAGTACTTACACGACATCAACCCCATTTTACTGAGTCCGAAATCCGTCAGCTTTATATGACCAGTCGCCGTGATCAGCAAACTGAAAAATATAACACGGATAAGTTAGAATATGTTTTAAGCCATTCCCGTACCCCAAAAACGTAAGTAGAATAACTATGAACTATTTGTGGTGTCTTTGTGTTTGTCCTGAAAAACGTTTTATCTATCTATCTATGTTTTAAGTTGTTCATAGGAATAAATAACCGGATCATGGAGCTAGATTTTCGTCCGGAACATTCTTTGAACTCCTGCTCAAGTTTTTATTCCTAACTCATACTCACTTATCAGGCTTTAGATCCCTATGCACAATCCCATAGGAATGCAAATACTCGACAGCTAAGACAGCTTCGGCGAAGTAATGTCTCGCCATGTCGGCCGGCAGGGGGCCCGCGCGAAGTAACGTGGCGCAGTCACCACCTTCTACGAACTCTAGCACGAAGCAGAGATGGCGTTTGGTTTCGAATGAGCAGTACATTGTTACCTGGAAGGAAGAATCATTTAGAAGATCGAATTTATGAAAGTACTTGATGTTAGGGTCGTCAGAATAGAATATATTTTCAAAATTTATTTACAAGTTTAGTTGCACATTTGCGTGCTTACGCGTCATCGTAACTACGCAAATAAATGTACATATTTGATTTTTTTTCCTGAATTAAGAGCTAGGGGTAAGATGTTAAGTGAGATAGTCGTTAAAATTAAAAGGGCCAGTATGGGACTAATCTCATCTTTCTAGAACACCACACAGTTTAGAATCCCAGCTAGTTATTTTGACCACGAACCGGAAAGTGTGTTCTGGCAGCCAAATCAAGTATGGCGCTAGTGGAAAGCCACTTAAGCCAACCTCTGTGGGGAACATAATTTCAACTGCCGAAGTATGCTGACTGTTCTAAAATATTTTCTCAAAATCAGTGTCATATTGAAATGAAGATGATTCATCTACAGTGTCTTAGATATATTTTAAATCTATTTATTAAGAAAAGTTCCAATACAAACGCATGTTAAACGTCTGTGTAACTTTTTTTTTAATTAATGCTGTAACATTACTTTTTAAAGTCTTGGAAAAATGTAGAAACTATACAAAGTTGTTCACAAAATAATATTTGAATATAGTCTACTCACCACGAAGGGGTTGTCGGCAAAGCTAAGGATATCCCTTTCAGCGAAGGCCTGTTCCACCTGATTCCTCAGTATCAAGTTGTTTTTACTTATTTTCTTCATCGCGTACCTGCAAATTAAAATGAAATATCCATGATTGTAATAATTGTGAATAGATGTTTTTGTTCTACATAAAGAATAATGTTTATACATAACGAAGAGGTAAAAACATATATACGATTGTTTTGTCATGGCGAGTTTCTCCATGTTTCGGAAGTAACGTTAAATTGGCGAATCTCGACTGTTAGTTTGAAGCGAAAAAGTCTGACAACCAGTCTTACCATCGAGTATCCAGTTTCCTGAGTAAAACTCGGTTGAGGTCAGATAGGCAGTTGTTACAAGTAGAACACTGGCAGTTAGCTGCATCTGGTTAAACTGGAAGCCGTCCCCAACAAATAATACTAACTCTCCTTACTTCTGGCCTATACTTACATACAATACATTTTACTATACTTATTATCCATAATATGGTACCTAGTCCTCGTCGCTGGGCGGGGACTGGCTACGACTCCTGGGAAAGTGTAGGTAACAGGGCCCAACATACCTAGTCCTGGTCTGCTTGTGTTTGACTAGATAGACGGCCCCGTAGGCGCCGTTAGAGATGAGCTTGATGACGTGGTAGTCGTTCTCGGACGGCGGGGCGCTGTTGGAGCCCTGTCCGCTGGGCGGGGACTGCCGCCCGCGACTCCTGGGGAAATTGTATGAAATATAGTAAAAAAATAATGCCTGAGATAGTCTTTGCAAGAGTTGTAAATAGGTCAATCAATTTCGGAACCTTTTCTGAAGGTTTCAGAACATGACGTTAAAATATTAAAAATATGAGCCCCTTATTAAAGATAGTTTATTGAAAGTCGTCGTATAACTACAAGGCACCATATAAGATTCTTTCGACATTTCATTTATTCCTTTTTGGACACCTATTTACAACTCAATTCCGACAGCGGTACCTAATTAAAATTTAAGATTGAAATCGATCATTTAACTTTCTATAAAAATTAACAGTGAAAAGACAAAAATAAAATCAAAAGTATTATACATAGAGACAAAATAATATCAATTTTTTTTTTAACCGACTTCATCTCAGAATAAAATTAAAACATTAATATTTATTACGTATTAATTCTAAAACAATCTATACTCACTTAGAAGGCGAAGTGTTCTGCGGCGGCGGCGGCGGTGGCGGCGCGTGTAGTTCAGCTAAGGGATCGCGCGACAACCCCAGCTTGTGGATTATGTACTGAGGGATATCCGTCGTTATGCCCTGGGAAGAAGGTATGTTTTAGTTTGTTTGTGTCAAGTTTCACGGTTTGCGCTTATGTGAATATTTAGAGCAGTGGTTCTTAACCGGTGGTCCGCGGACCACTGGTGGTCCCTGGAGGCATTCCAAGTGGTCCGCGAAGCTTAGCTTCGCGACGTTGCTATACGTTATCTATCTTTATTTTTATTAACTTATAATTGCGAGCGGGGGTTTTCGCATGGACGTATATCGGGTGTATCGTACCTAGTCCCCCCATTCATGAAAATGTATGTTTGGGCTACACTACGTAATTTTGGTTTGGAGTCTTAAATAAAAAATAATTAAAATTTCGCGCTCGCTTCGCTCGCGTATTCAGAAACTGTATGCGCTTAATTTTGCATTTGTCAACAAACAAAACGTTAAGTACGTTTGGACAAAAATTTACGTAATATTTGGTTTAAGTCCGATAAAAATTTCGCGCTCGCTTCGCTCGCGCATTTGGAAACTACATAGGCACGTTTTTCTTTATTTGCATTTGCTTACCTACACAACTGCCGACATGCGCTTAGCAGAGTGCTAATTTAGGTAAACCGATGAGGTGGTCCCCGGCAAGACAAACTTTAGTTAAAGTGGTCCCTCATGACTAAAAGGTTAAGAACCACTGATTTAGAGAGGATGTTCACCACGTTAATGTAAAGGGGCTTCTTTTCTGCAAAGGACGGAGTGACGGTGGTGTGAAACAACATTTCATAGATGTCACTAAAATACCACTTAGGTTATACAACCAGAATTATTATCACTTACAACAATTATAATTAGTTGATTTTTATTGCAAACAATTAAAAATATAAAAAAACTTTTTTACAAAAAATTAAACCGACTTCCCTAAACACTAAAAATAAAAAAAAACTAATTTTAGGTGCATCGGCCTAGAAGTCGGTGTCTAATGGATGTTACTAAGTTAATTTTACCACCGACTTCTAGGCCGATGCACCTAAAATTAGTTTTTTTTTCTTTTTAGTGTTTAGGGAAGTCGGTTTAATTTTTTGTAAAAAAGTTTTTTATTTACAGCTTTTCAGTGATACGAATAGTTGTCACTATCCATATAAGTGGGAAGTTCTCATCAATACAAAGAATATAAGTCCAAATACGAGGCATTTTACATATTCAGTTGTCGAGTTCCCTCGACTTTCTCTGGTCTCCATCATCAGGTCAGCTCCAAACCTTCACTGTTGCAAAGGTCTTGTCAATACAAATAATTTAAGCCCAAACACGAGGTAGTTTACATATTCAGTTTTCGAGTTCCCTCGGCCCTCTCTGGTCGTCATCATCAGGTCAGCTCCAAATCTTCACTGTTAAATAGTGCTTTTAGGCGTACACCTGAGTGTTAAGTTTTTACAATATGTATGCCTACAACTTTCGAAGGTTGCCCTCGATTTCTCAGGGTTTCCATCATCAGATCCTGACCTGATGACTATGGGACCAACTGGCAGCTATTCCGAGTCGAACAAAAAAATAATCACGTAAATCGGTCTATAAATCTCGGAGTAATCGATGTACATACATAGAAAAAAAAAAAAAAACATACCGGCCGAATTGAGAACCTCCTCCTTTTTGGGAAGTCGGTTAAAAATTATGTTATGACGAACGTTGCTTTCGGGAACTTCAATAATTTTAAAATGCCACTAAAAAGTACCACATTGACCCACCTGCTGATGCTTCGCATGACTCTCAGCGGCCTCTAGCAGCCGATAGAACCTCTCTCACCAGTGGCACTCAGTTACCAGCTAGTTTTCACAATTGCCACTAAAAAGTACCACATTGACCCACCTGCTGATGCTTCGCATGACCCTCAGCGGCCTCTATCATCCAATATAACCACTCATTCATCAGTGCTACTAAGTTACCTACTAGTTGTCACAGCTGCCACTAAAAAGTACCACTTTGACCCACCTGCTGATGCTTCGCATGACCCTCAGCGGCCTCTAGCAGGCGATAGAACCGCTCAGGATCGAACTCTAAGCACTCGAGCAGGCGAGCCGGTCGGGCCATCGCGAGTATTAGTCGGGTCACTAAAGGTGCCACTTGGTTCCCGGCTTCTGCTGATTTTTCTCGTGTCTGGGGGAGGAAGCACGTAAGGTTTAGGATTCATCATCTTTTTAACCGTAGGACGTCCACTTCTGAACACAGATTTGCCCCCATTGATTTCGAAAAAGACTGGTTTGGCCTCCATCCAGCGCATATACACGATCTATGTCAGATGTTCTGATCATTTCTTTGGCAGCCTCTACTAGAATACCTTTCGGCGCCATAGGCTATCATTTCTGATTAGAGACTATCTATATAAAAGATGTGATCCAATTATTTTTTATCTGTTGTACTGTTTAATTTGCACCATCGAAGGAGTTTTACTTGTAATAGGTAGGAAACATAACCAGAAATGAATGAATATAAAAACTTGAAGACTTAAGCAGATAATACTCAACACTCAAGTCTTTATGACCATTCCATATGTTATACAGGTGGTACATTTACATTTTATTTTATGGTGTCTAGATATGATATGGACCCTATCGGGCACAGCTTAAAGAAGGTGGAGACTATAATAGTTTTAGTATTAATATAAAATAAATAATATTTACCTCAGCAAGCAGCCTGTCTAAACTGTCAGCCATGTCGTAGAAGTAAGTGCTGGTCACCTGCTTAGATTCCGACTTGTGTAAGCAGTCGCGAGCCATCTCTAGTACCTGTGGACATTTTAATACATAATAATGAGGATAAACAGATTAGTGAGTATTGAAGTATTGTAATGTATAAATAACATACATAACATTTACTTCATAACATAAATAAATAAAACTACATAACTAGGAATTAATTGGAAAATAAGTAAGTTACTTCACGTTAATACGCTTACACGGATATATCACAGTCAACGTTTGGAAGGGTTTGGTAAGAAACATTCAAATGAATCAGATTTTAAGCTTTTTTGAATGATCATCATACAAACAGTTCTCACAATTATATAAATGTTTATTTATTTAATTGTATTACCTGTCTCTGAACAAATCTCTCAATAGGCGGCCGATCAGGCTTCTTATCCAGTTCCAGCACTTCATCTATCAACCCTCGTAACCTGAAGGCATAAGCAGAAATAAATGATTAATTTCAAGAAGACACTAGCGTCCGTCAACAGTTCCATTCGCTTCCCGTGATCCGCTTCCGTGCTTCAGGATAGAAAGTAGCCTATAATCTCTCTCAATAAATAAATAATAAAATAAATGAGTTACACTAAATTATTTTTTTGAACCGGACCACTGGTTCACGAGCAAACAAACTATTCAGCTTTATAATATTGGTATAGATTTCATAAAGATGTGTTTTAATTACGCCAGATTAAAGTCCTACAATAATAAGTCACATACAGACTGATAGTATTGCACAAGTTTTAATCATCAAAGCCGTTATTTTTCCCGATTTTAGGAACATTACGTGTTTTTTTTTGTGAGTCATAAACTGTTTACAATGGATTCTACTTATCTCATACATTATTCAACTCGATATATTTAGACGAGGTCAAAAGGTTAGGGCTATTTCGGGCATTTCCAATATACACTTGTGAACTTGTGAAACAGGAACTTTAAGTACATAAACAATACATAGAATAGATAATACTTGCTATTGTAGGTGGATTTACAATTGACATATACTTTCAAATTAACAATTTCAAGGCGTAAGAACTCCAGAAAAATATTTGACAAAATATTTTAAATAAAACAATATTTATAGAAAAACTATCTATCTAATTACAATTTGTCTTCCTATCTACCTTCTTCTTCTTTTAAAAGAAGGCCTCTAACAATAAATCCTACTAATATCATAAATATGTTTATATTCTTTCACGTAAAAACTGGCTGGACCGAGTTGGTACGTAGATACCCTGGATTAACACATAGGGTACTTTTTATCAACACACCACGCGAGCCAAGCCGCGGGCGGAAGCTATTATAAATAATCATCTCGCAATGTAAGCCATTATAATCTACAATGTGGACCATTTCTATAACTTCATAATACTCACTTATCATCCATAGCCCGTTGTGCCGCTGGGAACCTGGCAGCGAATAGCGCAGACATGGCGGAGACCGCATCATCTCGCGACCCGGAGCCACCGCTCGAACCACCACCACCACCCGTGCGGGATGGTGAACTGAAACCAGAAGGGGTAAGTGAGCTTTCTAGAATATTTAGTTTTTTGAGGACAGGGTTCAACCTGGACCTTTCATAACCAAGTTACCATTTAACATATTTCAAGTCTGTCATCATCAGCCGCGCCCTTCTCCAACTATAAGTTTTTGGTTAGTATCCAGTTTATTAGATACAGCCGAGTACCAGTTACAAGCAGAAAATGGCAGGGTAAACTCCACCTAAGAGGAGACTTTCTTCAATCAAAAATATTCATTCCGCTCACTTGTTAGTATCATTGAGCGAAGAAACTCTATTGTGTAAAACAGTTCTTTGCTTCTATCAACTTTGGTAAAGTTTGAGCCAAAGTCATTTGGCGTTTGAAGTCTGGATATTGGAAAAGATAATTCTGGTAAAAACCTACAGCAAGCTTGAGTGACCTCACGCGAAGTTGATTCATATCAATTGTCCGCACGGCTTAGTTACATCACATATTAAACTATTGAACGATAAACAACACAGTTGCCAAGATTCCTGACATTCAATGCTGTCTTCACTGACTCATAGGAATGTACTATCAACCAAGTTCGCGTTCTAATAATTTTTAACCTTATACTTGAAGATTTTTTTATATCACTGTTTGGCAAAGAGGATATCACCTTTGGTAAGACTGGTTGTTAGACTTTCTGTCTTCCTACTACCCGTAAACATTGCCAAAGATGTTCAAATGACAGCAGTTACTCATCAATTAAACGCCCCTTCCGAAACACGAAGAAACTCGGCATGACAAGACGGATACCCATCCATAGACCGCGCCAGCTTTACTTAATTACTTAAACTTCAAATAGTGCAAAGCACACGTCCTACCAAAAATCGTTCCGATCTTCTATCCTACAAAAAGTTAGGGCCAACAGGCCATTAAGAATTTAGGCGTCCAATTTGCTCATCTACTACATATTTGTGTTAGGAACATAGTAGTTACTGACACAGATAGTAAGACATACGGTATGTCGTACGTCTGGCGTAGTATACATAATACATTATTTACTAATACTAACACACGCTAGTAGTTAGTGGCGCGAACAGGTGGTAACCACAGTTGATGTATGTGTATTTTGAGAGTAACTAATAGTACAGCATTACGCAGTGTATGATGTTCTCTTTGGTTTAGAGGTCACAAACGAGACCTGTAAAACTCGGGTCTCGAGTTTAATTCCCAAATTGAGCAGACTACCTTTCGGGAAGCTTATATTACTCACAAAGTAACCCGGTCAGTTGGTTTTAGTTCTTAAGGAATCATCGCCTCCCTGCAGTTCTCACGGCACGTCGTATTTGCCGTACAAACTGCTACTATTACTCTGCGCAGTTGGTTTTACTATTCCATTTAAGACCCTTCAGGCGTAGGTATTAAAGATGACTTTGACACTACGCATCTCCACCTTAACCCCTGAAGGCGCAAGTATTAAAAATGACTTCGACTGTATGCATCTTCCCCTAAAACATATAATTACCTCAAACTCCTGCTGCGCACGCGGCGGGCCGGGCTCTGCGGCGAGGGTGCGCGCGCGGCGGTGTTCCCGCTGCCGCCGCTGTCCGACAGCGACGCCCAGTTGTTCATGCCGCTGCCTTGTGAGCTGCTGTGGAGGGAAAAATAAGTAAGTTAAATATCAGAGTGTAAGTACATAAGAAGTAGCCGTCAATATAAAAGATTCTGAAATAAACAGCCTTATAATAATACAGTGACTCTTACATTTCTGAGCTCAAATATGTAATAATTGCCTATCCATTTCTTTCCAGAGCATTATTATTTTAGAAGAAAGTTTCTTTATCACTGTCCACTGCCAAACATAAGAAAGTTTGGTTTTCTTTAACCGAGTCCTCTTCACTAGTTTGTTTTGCATTCAAAACCTATCGATGTCCAAATAAGCCCCCAATTACTTCATAACTTTACCACCACATAAATATAACCACCAGTAAATTATGCCCTACAACTGAATAAAATATTGCGGGAATAAATATACAATTGACCTGTTCTATCATCGGATCCATCTTCTGCACACAGTCTTCCACATCAAATCAAGACTGGTAACCCAGGTTTTGTACCACAGCCTGCCACTTACTTGAGCGAGTTCTGATGCTGATGGCAATGAGGACACGGCGCCCGCGGCGGCTCGCACACCGCCTGCACCGCCAGCAACCTCTCCTGGGACGAGCATTGTGACTGCAACAAGTTTATGTATCCCCAGGTCTTCCACAGAGCTCCACTTACTTGAGCGAGTTCTGATGCTGATGGCAATGAGGACACGGCGCCCGCGGCGGCTCGCACACCGCCTGCACCGCCAGCAACCTCTCCTGGGACGAGCATTGTGACAGCAACAAGTTTATGTATCCCCAGGTCTTACACAGAGTTCCACTTACTTGAGCGAGTTCTGATGCTGATGGCAATGAGGACACGGCGCCCGCGGCGGCTCGCACACCGCCTGCACCGCTAGCAGCCTCTCCTGGGACGAGCATTGTGACTGCAACAAGTTTATGTATCCCCAGGTCTTCCACAGAGCTCCACTTACTTGAGCGAGTTCTGATGCTGATGGCAATGAGGACAAGGCACCCGCGGCGGCTCGCACACCACCTGCACCGCCAGCAGCTTCTCCTGGGACGAGCATTGTGACTGCAACAAGTTTATGTATCCCCAGGTCTTCCACAGAGCTCCACATACTTGAGCGAGTTCTGATGCTGACGGCAATGAGGACACGGCGCCAGCGGCGGCTCGCACACCGCCTGCACCGCCAGCAGCCTCTCCTGGGACGAGCATTGTGACTGCAACAAGTTTATGTATCCCCAGGTCTTACACAGAGTTACACTTACTTGAGCGAGTTCTGATGCTGATGGCAATGAGGACACGGCGCCCGCGGCGGCTCGCACACCGCCTGCACCGCCAGCAGCCTCTCCTGGGACGAGCATTGTGACTGCAACAAGTTTATGTATCCCCAGGTCTTACACAGAGTTACACTTACTTGAGCGAGTTCTGATGCTGATGGCAATGAGGACACGGCGCCCGCGGCGGCTCGCACACCGCCTGCACCGCCAGCAGCCTCTCCTGGGACGAGCATTGTGACTGCAACAAGTTTATGTATCCCCAGGTCTTACACAGAGTTACACTTACTTGAGCGAGTTCTGATGCTGATGGCAATGAGGACACGGCGCCCGCGGCGGCTCGCACACCGCCTGCACCGCCAGCAGCCTCTCCTGGGACGAGCATTGTGACTGCAACAAGTGTATGTAATACATTAACTCTTGCCGATATAAAGGTCACAACGTGGCATACGAACAGTTTAGGCCGGCAATACACGGACCGCTTGAAGCAGTCAGGGGCGAAGAAGAAGTCTGAAGTTCACCGCTTGCAGCACTGCTCCAAGCGGTCTGTGTATTGCAGACTAAGGTTTTATCGGTCCCTTTACTTTATTATTATTCAGTTTATCTTCTCTTAACACTTTCGCAAAGACATTATAATCATTCTAAAGTTATTTAAGATCTTCCTTCACTTTCGTTTTCACTATCAATGATGCAAAGATTTTTGCAAAGACTTGCCAAGAATGGACTCAGGCTTCCCTTTCAACAGTAATATGCCAAATGAAAGAGTACGCGACATCCAGTGATAAGAAGAGCATTGTTTATTCCGTACTAAGAATCCAGCTTGAGTCGATTTTACTTAAATATTTATTTATTTATTGCAAAAATGTATATACAGTTACAGAAATGCACCCTTATCCTAGGTATACATTACCCTGTTAGGGCGCAGCAAATTAACTTAAAACTATCTCAACACAACATATATATATAATATTTAATTCTTAATACTTATTCATTTGTATAAGGAGAACATAATGACTGCGGTCATAAGCTGCTCTGCGAGAATGCTAGCCAAAAGAACGTCCAGTTAAAAACTTATATTTCTAACACATTGTAATTTTTCTCAACCACAAGGGACCTATAGAACTTAGTCTATAACCAGTCACACCTAGCCCGAACACTCCCACAAGTTTCGAGTACTTAAATACAAAACGAACTAAATGTAGTGCGTGTACAAACACACAGTTTGACACCTTTGGGAGTTGAAGGCGTGACCTAATGTAGAACACACCTATGCAAATGTTTTTAGGTGACTAACGAAAAACTGGTGACTGTTTTTAAGTAAATTTTAAACCTTCAAATAATATTTTTACAATGTAATAACGGATATACAGTGTCTCATAATAAAAAAATAGGAAGTTTTCAGTAATAAGGAACAGTGGACTTTTACCACGTTTATTTTCTATCCTAAAGATGTACAATTTAACTTAAATTCCATGAACAATCCACGATATCACAAAATATTGTGAATGCGTTTACAACAATACATTAATTACGATAAAGTTGAATACAAAAACAGACATGGAAACTTATCGATAGTTGAAATATAACCCACACCAGATAATAATAATGGCGTCCACGGCCGATTTCGGCCACGGCGCTGTTCTCATTTAAGGAGATCAGCCAGCTGCGCAGGACATATAGTGCACGAGCATTTGCGCAGACACAGGTGCACTCACTATTCCTTCACTCTCATAACCCGATGGGACGGCAATCCGACACGAAACACGTCCACAACAGATACTATATACGTAATTATATACATCGTTTTAAAATTCCTATATCCATCACAAAAAATGTCAATGATGCAACATTTAAATCTACAACAATGCCATAAGATGTCGTCATTTCACATTCACATAAAATGCAATAAATATTCCTGGCACTAGATCTGATACTGGCAATGATTGGTAAACAAAGAACAACGTAACGTATGTATGCGCGGGAGTTCCTCATCCACAGTCTGAATACAAACCGCTGTCAATTCGGATGAGGTTGGTCATCGTCAAAAAAAATACGCATTAAATATGATTTTACAGCTTACGGCTTCTCCCGCCTACGTCAAACTTTTAGTCGGACAGATATAATCGGACCGATGTTTTGTAGGAAGTTCTGCCTTGGATTTTATCACCATCTTTGTGTAGGATGTGTGTATTGCACTATAGCTGATAGTGTGTTTTATTTTTCTCCAACAAAAAATCGGTCACCTATTATCGGACGTGGGCGTGTAGGCTAATGGGGCCCTGACTCCTGAGCTACGTAAAACACCTATGTTGCAGAAGCCAGTGTTTACTCCCGATAAATTGTGGTCTAGTTTTATGTAATATTAAAGTTATGAAGAAACTATTCTCATTATAAACATTAAAAATAATTATAAGAGCAAACAATTAATAACAGACATCTTAAAACAATGGCTGTGTTTTGTTTTGGTTAAAACTGTGGGAAACTTGGTTTTGTTTGATAAGTAGACTTTCTCCACAAAGTTAAATGTAGACACTAATATTATTCATGACCTTAAGCCCCATAAAATATTCCCATTACAAAGCAGAATACTTTTATTTCATTATGTAACATATCCTCATACCTATAATTTTCACAAACTATTCAACAAAGCAACTCCAAAATGGATTTTAATTTCTAAACTTTTAAATTAACATAAATATTATACATTTCTATCTTTCATACTTTACAACATATATCTTGTACATAAGCACTCAAACGGCAACATAATGTATCATATCTACCTCTACATAATACCCACAGACCTGCCAGAATAATTTGAGAGCAACCGTGTCAACCACCTACAATATCTAACAAAATATATGTCACAGAACAAATCTCAGATATAAATAGACAATACAAAAGATAAACAGAGATTTATCGATCAACAACATCTTATCAGAATGTTGGATATCATTCAATTACTGTTGACACATTTTTTTCGCAATAATGAACTCTATTGTACAAGACTTAAAGTGTATTACGTTGATGGGTTTCAATTTGGCAAACTTTTATAATGTTTATATTGTTAAAGTTCACATAAAATGTGTTTATGTGCGTTTTGTCTGGGATTGTGTCAACAATAAAGTTTTTCTTTTAAATTAGTTGTCTGTTGAAAAACATACGTAAACGATGGGCCTTAAAATCTGAAATGAACTGTATTACTGGACTAATTCAGACTTTCAACGTTGTTCTAATCATTTAAATGCGAAAGTACCTCTTCTATCTGTACGGATTTCATACCATAACTACTGAAATAGAGCATGAGAAAAAACGAGGGTGGAACTGCTAGGGAAATTATAAGATTTAACCTATACTTTGCTATAGAACGTGGTTAAAAGCATGGGCCCTTGTTTTACCCACTACGGTAAGCCGTATAAACTATACAGGCTAAACTTTCCCCAAGCCAACCCCATCTATGAACTCGTTCATTCGTTTAATTGTCCGATGGAGCAGAAAATACGAAGCTCCTAGCTGTGTTTATCTTCAAATTAAACCAATAATTTTGTGAAGAATCTAATGTAGTACTTTTATTTTGTCATTCCTAGTGATTCATGAATTTGACCTAGGAGTATCGCGTAGCCCGACTATCTTGGTAGACCAGGTCAGATAGGCTATCGCTCCATGTAAAACACTGTTACTCAGCTACTTCCGGATAAACAAGAAGACTCCAACATGTTTGATCATCATCGTGTGCAATATGTGGAAAGGCAGACAATTAATGATGATGCATGAAACCCTGACCACAAATAGAAGGGAAACCCGTAAATATTTGGTTAACTGAAACTTTTTCATAAACTCTTAAGTTCGATACGCTTCCAAACATTACATTCATCTTTCGCACATACCTAATTATTTCATTAATCGCTTATTTATCGATCAACAACGAAAAAAAACCAAACGGCCAATTACGAGAATTCCACGTCCAAATCAAACGACTAGACCAAGAATGATGTAGCGAAAAAACAGCTAAATCTCCTTCGCAAGATAATCTATTACCCTTTCATAAGAGAAAGCGTTTTAATAACAATAGAATACTCATGGAGAACAAAATTAGCGGATATGCCATGTCAGAAAATCTCCTAATAAAGTAGCGCGCCAAAATGTAGGTGTGCGGGGTGCGGGGGGCGACGACTGTTACTGTCTCCTCCCTTATACGCCTTCTTTGGACCCGCAATTTTTTTGTAATACTAAAAATCGTTGACAGATATCCCAAAGAACTCGAATCCCTCGTTAGTTCAATCGTAACTGATCGTTTTGGTAATTCTCGCCATAAGCATTTGACCTAAAAGGCGCGTGACCTACCTGCATTTTCGCGTCTCCGCTCTTTCTTTATTTCGAGAGAATAGTATTCAGTTTCACGGAATTGTTTGGCGAACGTATTAAAGTGGGCACATGTTGTGTGTCACCACGGTTTGTAATTAGTTTTTGTGGCTAATGAATCATTGTACTGGGAAATTAGCATATTTTACACATGTGTTAGGTATAGGGAGTTAGGATTGTCCGGTTTTGAATTTCAGGAAACGCACTGTTGAGTTTGATTTGCGGTTGAGTCGATCCGTCAAAAATGTCAAACCACAAATAATCGCATATCGTACGACCTATCCTATATTTTTCTCTCTATATTTGTAGCAGAACTAATAGTCGCCATTAAGCAGGAGTAATCTAGATTTTTGTTGTTTGATTGATGTCGCATTTGGACAAGTTTCAGTAGGAGCTAGAAGATTCTGGGTAGGAGCTAGGATTTGTTCACTTGGTAGCAATACGCATGCAGTTTCAGCCTTCCTAGAGTATTTGTCGCAACTCAGACACACTCTTCGGTGAAAAGTGTTATGTAAATTATTTTCAATAAATAGATATCAGCTCTAGCACTCGTGATTACATTGAAAAATTCACGTTTTCAGCATTAGCATCACGTATCATCACAACTATTTTTAGTATTTCGCTAATCGATACGACACACAATTTATTTGATAACATTATTATATGAGTCAGTAGCACAATTCAGGCCCAACCTTTTCTAATTATATTGAAGTGGACTTATAGTTTTTACCAGCTTATTTAGCCAAATTCTAGGGCCAAATAGCATTGCTAATGTCATGCTTAAAAACTTACTTAGTGGTAAACACCATAACAATGTACATCTTCGCCCATTTTATATTTCTCATCAAATAACTTAGTGGTTTTACGGTGGTCAAAATGTGTGAACAAAACACTGCTATCATCTTTGGAGAAGTAAAGTTATTTGACGATATTCGTATTTAGATTATTCTCATATATTATAAATACTCAAGCTTCGAAATATTTTCACTTATGAAATGGACGATTTGATCGATGGGCAGCAATTTCACGGTTGGTTATCATTATATGGTACAACTCATTCTTAATGTTTTCGTTAATTAAGAAATATTAAAGACTTACTGATAGACTAGAGCTGCCCGGAGTGGTCCCGTAGCCGGAGGAGGGGAGCGATGCCACCGACCACCTGCGACCATCGCTGTACACAAACAAACATACATTAGAATACTCTAGAAAGATAGAGGTACATAGATAAACGGAATAGGTGGATGGAGGTATTTCTGGGTACAGGAACAAAAATACGCTACATCTTGAAGGTTAATTAGTGATTTTTATAAGAATATATTTTAGCATATGTAAGTATTTTTGTCACATGTCAGTGTTGGCCATCGCTGAAAACCAGCGCCGCGACTCTGTTTCGGATAGGGTCGCTGCATATGCTGAGCGAGGGCCATTTCGCGTGATTGTGACGCATATTTTCCTTTCACCATATTCCTCTGTTCTTCTATTTTATTCTTGTTTTGTTTTTGTTTGATTTTATATGTATATTCGTTTATGTTTGTGCGTCACGAACGCAAATAAATGATTTGATTTGATTTATTTTTATCATTCACTTAGGTCCAAGTACGCCGACAGAATAAATATCAGTTTTCTTAATACATCTCTTCTTAAAACGGACGTTACTGTTGTCCAAGAACATGATGAACGTTTTATATATTGAGGAAAACTAGTGGTTTTATTTTTGTTCTTTAGGTTCTTTAAAACAGAGTGACTACAATAGGACATTTTTGTATGTAACGACATGTGCTCAGATTACATAAAAAATCTAACGACATAAAATCTGATCGCGGGAAAATCTCAATCCTCCATCTTCCAAAGAAGAGTTTCTAAATATTTGGCTGCAAGGAAATCTCAAGTTCCTTAATAAACATCCAAGGATAAAAGGGTAAACTTCATTTTCCTCGTAGAAGGAACTGATGAGGAAATATAACTGTGTTTCCTAATGAACACAAACAACAAACAGACAACTAATTACGACAACAAATAATAGAATATGTACGGTATATGATGAGGAGGAATGAGGATCATGTTGTGAGGAAGGTGATGGATGAGGACGAATATAGAGGAAGAGGACGACCAAAGAAACGATGGATGGATAGTGTGAAAGTAGACATGGCTAGAAAGAATGTTACTCGTGAGATGACGGCAGATAGAAGAGTACGGAAGGAGAATGTAGCGCCCACCGACCCCTAATAAAAATTGGGATAAGGGCAGGAGGATGATGATGATGAAGTACAGTACAAATATACTTACATATCCTTAGTTCTAAGTCGGTTAGACATGTAGGCAACACAAATTGGACATTAGACAATTCTGTTTCTCAATTAAACTTCTTCAAAGTGATAGATGTATTGTGAAAGATAATAGTTATGCATGTACCAGTGCGAGAAAGAGACGAAGCTATTATGTGTGAGTAGCACCATCTCTTTTCGGAATATGATCTGGTGTACTGTAAATCTGGCTACACAGATTAGGTCTTAATTGCACAGTTCCGACTGCACTGTTTTGATATCACAATATTTTTTAAAGCTGACAGTTAAATATCTCATACAGGGATATCTCTTCAAGGTATGCCATCATGACAATGTGCAATTACACCCAACAATGTATAACTGGCTAGGCATCCTAACATAGCCTTTGTTTTAGTAATAAAATAACGAAATCCGTGACATGATATATTCAGATAAGGTGTCACGATGCGTGGTAAAAACCTCCAAAGACATTTAGTTCAAAAGAATGAAGAGATAGACGTAAGAATGTAAATGAAAATTGACTTGGTCATTAAATAGCTTATCGCAGTCCAAGACATTCCTTTCTTTCTAAAGAATTTGGTAACTTCTGATAGTAAAAATGATTCTAAGAGTGTAAAAGAATGGCAGACAGATGTATGACCACATGCAAATCCATGGCATGCAAAAATAGAAAAAGATGGAGATGCCGCTAGATTGCCTAGAGCAGAACAAAATAATCAGATTCTGAATGATATAATAAATCGTGTCGATTATGAATATATGGATTTCTACTGATCCTATCTAGAAAAACCTGAACTTGTAGTTTGTCCAATGTCGCCGTACATGAAACAGAATGTTATACAGAAAGAGGGAAGAATATAATAATAAACAAGATATAGTCAGAGCAGATTACACCTTCGCGCAAAAGAGGAAACCTTATGTAAGAAAAAAATGCCGGAATTGTACCTCAAGACCTGTAAAAAAGTACTACCGTTTCACCATTGTAAGATTAGCAGAGTATATAAAAAAAAAAACTAAATTGTTTTTTTTTTTTCTCAAAGACCTTATTTCCGTTTCCGTAATTTAACCAATATGGAACTATACTCAATCTTAGATTGTGAGTATCGTTCTAATAGGCCTTCGTTGTAAGCCCCGATTTTAAAGAATTTGATTGGGTAGCGGTTCTCAAAATTCGGAGGTTCATGGTATATGGAATACCCAAACAAACCAGAACTGCGCCCGTGTTTCCAATCCATGAGTCTCATGGCATTTTGCTTAGTCTACTATCAGCCAGAATCTTCCCAATCAAATCCCTCAAGATTAATAAGGGTTAACACATCCACATGATTTTTGCTGTGTGACGAAAATCTTGTCCCAAAGTAAATAAAAGTAGTATAGCCTCCAAGTATGACCTAAGCCGCACGGCAAAAATCAACCAACGTAAGCCCCTTTTCCAAATTTAGTAAAAAGGTTGGTTACTCCAAGATACTCACAGCTCCTTCCCTCGCTTAACACTGGAGGACAGGAGAGCATGGTGCAGAGGATGAGGATGATGCACGTGTGGCCAGCGGGGACCCTCGGCTGGTGATAGGGGACCCGTGCCTGGGGAGCTGCACCGACCTGACCCGACCTGGAAGAGACGATGGGTTACTGAGTGAAACTGGCTTTTTGTTGCTTGTAAGGGAAACTGTGTTATAACTGAACTTCTTCGCGTGTCTGGATGAAAAGGCAACAAAGCAGATTATATTCTTTAGGGCATAAATTCGTTTTAATTGGTTTAGCTTTATAAAAGTGGTATGGTTCTCAAAGGTGGTTTGAGGTCGGTCTGTCCATTTACTGGAGACGCGACGTTGGTGCCTTTGACAATAAGTGAACACTTAAGAAAACGCAATTTCAAAGAAACACAACGATACTACTTTGTTTTCGCAATAACTTTCAAGAAATAGCCAATTTCAATCTCACCTACATGGAAGTGAGCCAAAAAAATATATCATTAACGACATAGCCACAAAATAATCGATGCTTTATGTTATTTTTTTATTTACCATCACGTTTCCACATAACGGCACACCATGGAGGCGGGACCGTGGATTTTTATATATTAAGTAGAAGAACAGAAGTTTCACTTCATTATAATTAGCATTCGCCAGCGGTTTCGATCGCGTCCTGTAGCCACTGCAGCATATATCCGAATCAAAATAGCTTTCCTCGATTACTGATTACTCAAATATATTTTTAATGGGACCCGTAATTCCTGTCATAACCGTGTTAAAAAAAAAAACAAACCATTCAGCTTGATTCAGCGATATAAGTATAGCCAATAGGAAGAACAGTGTAAAACTTTAAGATACTTGTATGATTTTGTTCCATGAAAATGATCATTTCTAATTGTGGCCTATCATGATCTGTGGACTGCTTTATTACTTACTAAAAGGAAGTTGTACAAAGTGGTCCTTTTGTTGTCACACTTCGATGGTGCAAAAAAATTAAATGGGCTTTTTTTGCTAGTTTATCAGTACATAAAACATCTGGCCTGTACGGCTGTACCAATCATTACGTGTAAGGAGAAACTTGTTTGGTTTGGAGTACAATGCCTTTTAAATCATGGCCCACGTGGAGATATTGAGTAGAAAGATTAAAATCTTTACATTTATCTATATAACGTGTAGTGAACCTCGACTTCCTCTCGAATCTTTAGAGAGAAATATTAAAGACTCTATGAGCTGTTTAGCTTTTTCAGCGTTACAGTGGAAGAAAGATTTTACTTGTTCGATTGCTTGTTTCCATGGCAAAGTCATCGACATAGCCCACCGAATCAGCAAGCTGAAGTGGCAGTGGGCTGGCCATATTAGCCGAAGAACCGATAACCGTTGGGGTAAACGAGTTCTAGAGTGGAGACCACGCCTCGGCAAACGTAGTGTAGGACGTCCTCAGGCACGGTGGAGTGATGACTTGCGCAAGACGGCTGGCAGGAGTTGGATGCGAGCAGCCGAAAATCGATCTCAGTGGCGTGCACTTGGAGAGGCCTATGTCCAGCAGTGGACTGCTATAGGCTGATGGTGATGGCATAGGCTTCGAAAGTACTGAATTGATTTGCAACACTCATTCACTGCTGGGAAGCTCCACTATCTCCGGGTGACATAGGCACATTTTTGCATTTGACTATCTTAAACACTAGTACATAGTTAGGCAAAGACTAGGCAGATGAAGATGAACTCTGATTTAATGTACTTTTTTTTCCAGATATAGAAATTACTTTCAAACAAGCTTTACCTTTTGAAGGTCATGTGGTTATACAAAGCTTAATAAAAACAAAATGAATACACAAACTTTGTGTAAGAAAAGGAAGGCGGAGACATTTGTAACGGTTCAAAGACGATATTTTAAAATAACAACCGACTTCTGCTTTAGTTCAGAAAGATAATAACATCTGTGTTATTGGAGACTTGGAAAATTGTACTTGTTTTATTTTTATTCGGCTTTGTTTTAAAGTAAAACTTGAGATATTTCATACATTTTAAGTAGACTTCAGAAAATTTTCGGTTTTGATTCAAGTCGTTTGAAAAGTATATGTGACTACATTTTTCCTCTTTTCTTACAAATGAAGCAACAACATGTCGGAATATACAACACTATTGTAACCGTCTTCTTAAAAAAGGTGGAGCTTCTCAAGTCGGATGTTTTTCCGTTCAGCATTAATTTACAGTACATATTATCGATTATATGTTTACTAACCGTTATTATTATCAATCACCCCACAGGTTATTATCTAAGTAATTAAATATTGGTCCCAATTAGGCGTAACGGATAAGACGCGGTTATAAGATAAAGCAATTAACTAAGTCATGTATTGGTAAATATAGTTTTATTAATTAGTTACTTAGGAGGTAATCCTAGTCCGCCAAGATTTCTATGTCAGAATACAGAATGTATTTAAAAAAATATACAAGTATATTTCTCTATTTTAAGCATTTACTTATAGCTATTGCTTGAATATTTCATAATCTTTTGGCAGTCCTTATACAATAAAGATATAAAGTAAAACAGAAGACATCAAACAAAATTACAAGCTGCCAGATTTGAACTCGCAATCTCATGCACAATAGGCAGGCCTCTTAATTCACTTCCTATACTAACCAATTTAAGACAAGACCAAAAACTATATTAAATTGGACGATATAAAAAAAACGGCCAAGTGCCAGTACGACTGGCGCGCGAATGGTTCCGTACCAGTACCTATAAATATAAAATTTTTGCTGTATGAGAGCCCCCCAAAATATTCATTTGATCATAGTTTTCAGAACCTATTTGATGTTACAGCGAAAATAGAAATACAAAATCTGCGAAAACCTCAACTGTCTAGCTATCACGCCTCTTGAGGTACATATGTACCCTGGTGACAGACAGAACCCTAAAAACCAAATGTTACAGCCTTTTTTTTTTATCGTCCCACTGCTGGGCACAGGCCTCCTCTCACACGGAGAAGGATTGAGCATTAATCACCATGCCTGCCTGCCTAAAAACCAAAATGTTTCAATTATCCACAGCGATAATATAACAAAGATGGAGCACATATACCTACATTTTTTTATTACAATCTTCACCTTGACAGATCTTTGACTTCATGAGTCATAAGCCCATAACAGTCCATCACGTTTGTTATTGTTTTTATGTAGGAACTCGCTCTGTTATACATAATGCAGGTTTTTTTGTTTATGAGAAAAAAATATAACAACGTTTGTTCATTTGTTACTCGTGAAAAGCTGTACATCATTGTAGAATCTGGTGAGTGGTGATGAAATATATTGGACATTAGATCTGATCGCAGATAGCAGCGAAAATAAGCCGGTTTGTTACGCTTCTTCGCGAAAACAGCTGAACAGATCAAGATATGGCACGAAAATATGTAAATAATACTCTGAAGACGAATATATGCTACTTCTTATCCGGATGCAGGACGTTATTCTCTCGAGACACAAACGAAATCGATGACAAAATAAACTGTATTTACATTTCTATCTCACACTTGTCTCAAAACCTATTAATCAATACGAGAAATTCAAAAACACTAAAAATAAACTAACTTTCGACACCCAAAACAAACCAGTTCCAAAAACTCGTCAACTAGCTATCAACATCCAAGTGGAAAAGTTTAGTTTAGGACATAGATAAAGCAAAGACGGATAAACAATAACTGTCGTTAAGTCAGGGTTATCAGACGAGGCCGGAAGTTAACGGACATAGAGGCCGTTTTATAACAAGATATAAAGGTTCAGTTAAAACAGAAGAATAGCTAAAGAGGTTATAGTTCTAATTGTTTTCCCATATAAGGCTCTTGTCTATATACCTCTTGTATAACTTGGTTACCAATTAATATCATAATCATAACGAGTTAAAGTGAGGTACTTGAGATTACCCATGGATTTGGTGATCCAGTTTTGAAAATTAACTAACTAGTAGAAAGCCACCTTATTTGTGAGTGTCATAGGCTACAGTACTTTATTGACACGAGAAAAATCATAGGAAATACCTAGTCTCCAGTGCTTTTCATCAAATAGCTACAGATACATACAGACTTGCATACAGATTGCATTCCCGTACAAAAAACAAAGTATTCTAATACTAACAGAATTTTGCTGATAGTTTAGCTTCTAAAGCATACCGTAGCGAGAGCCGCTGAGCCCTTACCTCCATAAAAAATACATATTTCATAAAACCAGACAGCAATAAACAAGGCTTACTGACAGATTTTCACTAAAGGTAAGCAATAAATCACGACTAGTTAACAGCCCTGTATCGGTTTGTATGTAAACAGTAATAAGTGGACTATTAAACGGGCCGTGACGCGATACCACTTAACGAGCTTAAGGCAACCATGTGGGTATTTGTTTGTAATTGTATACAGGCCATTTTCCAAGTTTGGTAAAGTGACAATCATAACTAGTAAACGCTTCAAAATAAAGATAAGTCATTCTTGCCTATCAGGGAACCTTGCAACTAATTTTGGAGCACAAGTTCGCGCAAAGATCAGAAATCAGAATCAAAAAAAAGTTTTGGTCTAAACCAATTCAAATCTATCAATGACAACACCAAAATTCTCAAACTCAAATGCTCGTGGAAATAATAACACAATGTGAAGATTTTTGTACTCAAAACCGTGTGCAAGGAGAATTAAGAACACTAAAACTATAAATAAATCCGTATATTTCTACTACTGTACATTAAACGACAACATCAAAACAAACAAAGATATTATCTGGTTTATCTAACACCTTATTAAGTCTTTGAAAGGGTTATAAAGTCGCATACAGGTCGTCTACAATAGTTCTGCATGCCCTTCCATTCTTGCGAGAGTCGTAAAGCCGAGTCCAGACCGGTGTTATGTGCTGTGGGATTGTTCAGTTACCGCGGCCCTGATACATAAAGGGCTTAAGAAGAAACATGGTGGGTTTTATCTCTCTCACGTTGCACCCATAGCGGGACTCATTTGAAGATACACTATTAACACTAAATTGCAGATGATTAGAAATGATGGTGAGATGATGGCAGATAGAAGAGTATGGAAGGAGAAACCACTCTGCGCCGACACCAAATAAAATTGGGATGAGGGCAGGAAGATGACGATAATTGGCATTGACACACTGTTGATACAAAATTACATGTAATCGTACGTTACACGCTACACTTGTCTGGACTCAGCTTAAGATCACTCTCGTACAATATTACGTAGACAGGTAATAAACTTGGTGTTTCAATGACTAATCCGACGCTGTATGTGGAATACAAAATATAAACTGTCAGGTTTATTTTGTTGCATTTTCACAATAGAACTGTGGCGGGTTAAAGTCAGAAAGTAAACTATGACAACGAAATACAGCTGTCGTCAAAAATCTTTGCTGCTCCAAAGTTGGGTTGGGAAAAAAATTAAGAGTCAAAATTATCGCTAACTTCAGAAGAGGAAAATGATTTAACAGGAAACGTCTTATTTTTAAGAAACCGATCGATGAATCTCTGATGAATGTGAAATCTGCGGGATTGTTCGAAAGGACTTAGTACATAAAAGGTCTACGAAGGAACATGATGGGGTTTAGTCACGCCGGGAGGAATCATTTGATGATTTCCCATAAAAAGAAAAAAAATCTTGCTGAAAGAAAAGGATATTGTCATATCCTCAACAAGCCTTTTTACGCCTGTTACCGAACCTATCGTAAAACCATAGGAAGTAATCAATGGCAAACACAACAGTTGTATTTATGAAGCTGGTATTGCATTTAATTGACCAGCTGAACTAAGGTTAAGTAGACATCGTTGATCGATTAGCAGTGCCATTAAGTCTACTACGCTAACTAATTGATGACTAACTATGTATTTAATAAATATGTTTGAACACCGTTGGCAGCCGTTACGGGTAGAAGCCGGTAAGTCTGACAACCAGTCTCTACCGAAGGGTATTGGGTTGTGAGGAGGTCAGATAGACAGTCGCTTTTTGTAAAACTGCATACGGTCGGTCTGGAAGCTGACCCCGACATAGTTGGGAAAAGGCTAGGCAGATGATATTTAATAAATGCATTTATTTAACAACAGTTTCGCTCGTGTTTCAAAAGATTCAAAACGGACCAGAACCTCCTCCTTTTTGGGAAGTCGGTTAAAAAAACTGATAGTTACACTTTTACCTTCTTCGTCGCTAATTATCATATTGATTACTTTTATGTCATTTACTTGATTAGGTATAGTATGGTGCCCGTGCTAAGTCCTTTTAAAATTGACCTTCAGATGACGCGCAAAATTCTAGGTTTAATACAGTTCATTTACATATAGGTAATTACAACACGAATTAAGAAGGCTATTTCATTATTACAAAAATGCGAACCTCCCAATTTTAAGTCGGTTAAAAATCGAAATAAGCTTTGCGATTTTAGCTAAGATTTAAAATTAACAGGCGAACAGACAGTAAGTTGATATCTGATGACTGATAGAGAGGACAAACTCAAGGTAATATAGAGGTGACATGATGATTATAAATACTACTTTGAAAGACACAGAAGATCATTTACGCTGATCTTTAAATCGAGAGAAAAAAAAACGTTAATGATGCGGATTTATCTTGATTTTAGGAAGTTAATGGCTCATTTAAAGGATGGGAAATCGAGCCAGTCTATCTACTTCTTCGTATAATCTATAGTGGGAATGGGTTTCCAAATCACAGGCTTGCGTTTGAGCCGTAACCAATTCGAGTAGTATGCCAAGATTGTGGCAAACAATCCCATAATATTAGTATTATAAGGTCAAACGAAGCCCCAGCCTTCTACAGTTCTTGATATGATACTTTTGGATCGTGTATCCGGAAATAAATACATCGTAAAAAGTAGACTCAGAAAATATTGTAGATATGTATTTAAATTAAAACGTATGATTCAGTCACGCGTCACTTCACCAAGTTGTAATACTTTTTGATAAGCCTTAAATATTTTTTTTCCGACGTTACAACAAAAAAGCAAAAACTCTATTTCGTTTATCGTATACTTTATTTCTTACGAAAATGAGTCTGTGAAAAGCTTTTTTGTGCGTTTCTCAAAACTATTGGCAACCGAAGCAATATTTCATTTTTTACTTCCAAGATACTATAATAGAGTACTGATTTGTGTTTCATTTCATATTGTCATTTAACATTTTTACTAGCATTTCATCAAAAGTCATAGGTTGAAACATGATGCAAGTTTTTATCGTCAGAATCAGTGGCGGATTTACAAATTTGCCGCTAGTAGGCCATTCAATTTTTGCCGCCCCTAATGATTGTGAACTTAATGATATTTCTGTCAGTTACTAGATTATTTTTGCAACCCGCTATGTACCGAAGAGTTTAATGTTGACCTAACAAGTTTATCTGACAGCGACTTTAAAGCGTAAAACCTCTGTAACTTTTAAACGGCTCAATTGATTTTCATGAAACTCGCCCGTAAAACACCTGTAATACAAAAAAAATACTAAATTAAAATCGGTTCATTCGTTCGGGTAGGTACTATATCAGAGGCGCACCCATCGGGTGGCACCCCCCCAAAAAAACGACACAATATAATCACGGACTAAAATTGTAATTGAAGTACTTAAAAATTGTGTAGAAATCATTCATGGTGCTTTTTGCTAGGTTTAACATAAAGAAACCGGAGTCATACCACTGCAAAGTTATAAAGCGCTAACTAGTTTTATAGAAACCAGTGCCAAGTAAAAAAGCCGCGAGCGCAGCGAGCGCAAAATTTTTAAGATTTAGAACAGTAAAGTACCAAAACGAGTTTATAAAACCGGCCTAAAGTGAAAAAGTCGCGAGCGTAGCGAGCGCCAATTTTTTTGAGTTTTGAGGACACAAAAGCAAAATTATTTGGGACACAAAAGTCCTCCACCTCCTGAACAGCTTAGAAATCGTCAGCGTAGAGCGTCAGTTGTTTTTGCTACTTCGGTGCTTTAACTTTTTGTTAGATTGGACTCAAAGAGCGCAGAATAAACCAGAAAAGATGAAGAAACCGCGAGCGAAGCGATCGGATTTTTCAATTTATTTTTATTGAAACGCTATTGGAATATTTTAAAATTCATGATCACATAAACCTAAGCATATATATATTACAGTGAGTTTATTAATCGTTTATTTATATATGGATTGTGTACTCGTATAATTATAAAAAAAAAAAACTGTAAAAAAATTCGCAAAATTTGCCGCCCCTCTAAATCTGCCGCTCTAGGCACTGGCCTACTTGGCCTATTGGTAAATCCGCCACTGGTCAGAATATATAAAAAATTGCGATCACCATCCTCCTTTATCCTGCCTTTATCTTAAATTTTATTCGGGTCGACAAAGCATGTCTTCTTCTTCTACATAGACATTTCTGTGACATCATATATAAGAGAAATACAGTGCAAAAATCGAAGACAAGGTCATCAAAACCCTGAAAGGCCAAGCCCTTGGTCACCGTTATGATTCATCGCCTTTTAATGTGAGCCGTAACAATAACTGTTTTTAAGGTGTTTATCAGAATCTGTGAGGGCAAATACTTAATTGTTTAAAGTATATTTTCGAACTTACATACCAAGGGGTAAGTATTGGGTTCTCATGCATAAAACTAGTATTCAGCTGCATCTGATTAGACTGGAAGCCGACCCTAACCTCGTAAGGAAAAGGCTAGGCTGATGATGATTATCGTTCCTCTCTCCAAAAACGGGGTAAATTTTTCAAATAAACATTGAATTTTGGCAAATTAGCAATCCTAAATCGAGAATAACCACCAAAACTGAATCAATAGCAGACTAAAGAATTTTGTATCATTTGACAAATCCGTCTAGATTTAAACACAACGCATCGTCTGAGTATTACCGGTATTACATACTTGTTTATTTTAGTTCTGCGACTGACGCGTAACTTCGTGCAATGTGGAGATTCTTGGAGATAATAGTCCACGATCATGCGATGGACGTAAATATGTATTTCTGTGCGCGTCGGAGTATGCTTGAGATTTAATTGGCGTTAATTTTGGCGCGATCTTTACGCAGTTCTGTTTGATTTATTTACGTAGCTGATACACGAAGATGTATAATACTGTCTGGTTTCTTTCATAAACATAAGAGACAGCTGATCCAAACTTCTAAATGCCTATGCTTTTATCACCTACGCATGCCCAACGTGGTGAGTTTGGGCTAATCCCCTTGGTTGGGGGGGGTCCAGCTGTAGACGTTTTTCGGCCGTGACGTACGTTTACCCTGACTTTCTTGTAAATATAATCTGCCTTTATTTCCTCTTCTTATTGTTACTTCACAACCCTTAAAAGTATACTTATAAAGATATCTCAGAACACAATACAAACTTAGGCAATATTCAGAAACTAGGCCGCAAGTAGTTAACAACTTCCGAGCTCAACAAACCAAATCAAATGACTTCAAAAGTGCCAAGTGGGTGCGCCCAATTAAAATATTACGTCGACAATTATCTTTAACATTGTAATCTTATCACATAGTGGTATTTACTTTGGAGGTGTGATTACAGCCCAACCATATTTTGTCACTTGTCAAACACCTTATGAAATAATACTCATTTTATTTTCTCTCACCTCACTAAACATAGGAGTACCTGACCTACCTTCTAGCTGGGGACATATCCAAAGTCAAATTCATTTGTTGAAATTAGGCTACTTAAATTAGCACCTTTGTACATCGAATAACATTGAACAGCATCCTCAAAAATCCCCCTTTTACCAATATCCATACAGAGAACTTAAAGCGTTTACCTACATATGCTACAAGTTACTAACTCAATCAGATTGATAGACTAACCGAACCAAGGCCTGTAATTCAGTAACCTCTCTTCCTGCCACTAGTCCAAGAATGCAGTCGTCAATCTAGGCTTTAATTAAAAAAATAACGAAGCAGCAATTAGCACCGTTTCCTCAAGTACAGTTCACGCTTGACCTTAACCGTCACGTAATCAGTTACGTAAGTTACATAACAACGTTTATTGTTGAACCGATGCTGGCAGCCGTTTACAATGTGCGATTACTGTTATTCACTTCAAGGATATATGCTGTGAAGTATGAATTACACAGTCGAAATAAAAGAAACAGTCGGCCTACCCTTTTCCAAATAGCGTATGGTGGGTATGTGGGTCGGCTTCCAGTCTAATCGGAATCAGCGATATTTTACATGGACTTTAATTGACTCCCTATCTGACCTCCTCAATCCGGTTACCCGGACAACGGGGTACTTCTTTTTGCATGACTGGTGGACTTTGTTTAAGATACTCTTCTCGAACGGGTATCGAAAGGATGGGTAGACCGATCGGTGCAAGTAAACCCAGGCCCATTCTTTGCAAACTACGAGATGTGAGTGTAAGAGATAGCATTTGGTTTGCTAAGACGAAGCTGAAAGGCACGGGCATAACGGTATCGGAGTTCCTTACTAGATCTCGTCATCAATTATTTATGTCGGCGCGTGACAAGTTTGGTGTCAACAACTGCTGGACCAAGCAAGGACATGTCTATGTTGTTGGTTCGGACGGCTCCAGGCATCGAGTTGGGACACTAGATGACCTCGTTCGGCTCGAGCAGGTCAAGGAGAAGTCGTGTTCCATTGCGACGCTTCCTTCATCTTCACCGTCGCCGTCAACGCCAGTACCGAAGAAAGGCAAACGCGTCGCCGCCAAAAAAAAGTAATTAGTCCTCTAAGTGGCGGCATCCAGGTAGCTCTAGATGAACTGTATGTACCCTCAAATTACTGTCCAAAATTATTTTTTATCTAACTTCTTTCACTAAACTTATTATTTTTGTACGTATGTCAAACTGCTGTCATTTCCTTTCTGTCATTTCATGTTAAGTCAAACTATATTAGCTTTTGTTCGTTCGTCCGGAAACACTTCATGTAATTCTATAAAATTTGCTTACTTTTAATTTTATTATGATATATTTTTCTTTTTTCTTTGGCTACTTGGATGTTATTATTTCAATACTATTTAGTGCTTTTTTATTTTATTTTTATTATTATTTTTTGTTGTGTGTTTTGAATTGCTTTTAACTATTGTAATAAGTCGCAATCTTGTAAACACACAACCGGCGGGTGGATTAATGATATACATTTTAATTTTATTTTTGTTTGTATTTATATATTGAATTATATTGTAGTTTTATATATATATTTAGTATCGTCAATGCTAGACTGTAGCGATGACAGCGATGCCGAAACTTTTTTATCTGCTTGTAGCAGTGATAGTTTTGCCAGTATTCCCACACTTGCTGATACTCTTGAAGCTCAGTTTTCTGATGTTCCGAAGAATTTTAATGTAGTCCATATAAATGCCCAAAGTATTCCGGCACATTACTCTGACATGCTAGCTAACTTAGACTGTAAGAATGTTCATGCTATCCTTGTTTCAGAATCCTGGTTAAAACCGTGTCTTCCTTCTACTTCCTATTCTTTACCAGGTTTTCAGCTAATAAGAAATGATCGTACGGTTGGCGGTGGGGGTGGTGTTGCCATTTACCTTCGTCCACATATTCCTTTTTCTATTATTAGTATGTCAGCACAACCACCACCGCTGGGTGCCGGTGAGCATCTCTTTTTAGAAGTCAGCCTGAATCATGCCAAAATTCTGCTTGGTGTCTTCTATTGTCCTTCCTTACGTGTAAATTACTTCTCCAGCCTTGAACATCTCCTCGAAAACCTAACGCCTTCTTACAGTCACACCATTATTATGGGAGATTTTAATACGTGTTTATTGAAAAACGATTCCCGCTCGTCTTCCTTATGTTCAACGATTGAATCGTCCAACCTGTCAATCCTGCCATTAAGTGCCACCCACCACTTCCCCAACTGTAACCCTTCACTACTGGACCTTGCTATTGTGTCGTCTAAGGAACATGTCAGCAAGCATGGTCAATGTGCAGCTGATATGTTTTCCTACCATGACTTAATATTCCTTTCATACAAAATTCGCCCTCCTAAACCTAAACCCAGGATCCTTCTGCAGCGTAATTTTGGTGGCATGAACACGGATGACCTTTGCAGAGATGCTGGCAGTATTGATTGGGCACCGCTGGCTGCCGCTGAGTCGGTCGATGACAAAGTTTCGTTGCTCACTGACACACTGGTACGGCTTTACGACGTCCACGCACCGATTCGTGCAATCAAACTGAAGCATCTTCCGGCTCCGTGGCTATCGGATACCATCAAGACTGTCATGCACAAGAAGGCTGTAGCAAAAACAAAGTTCAAATGTCGTCCTAGTACGTCTACTCGTGAGCATTATGTAGAGGTTCGCAATCGATGCAACAAGGTGTGTAGGGATGCACAACGCCAACATTTCCATCATTCAGTTGAGAATGGAGACCCAGCAAAAGTCTGGAAATTTCTAAAATCCATGGGAGTTGGGAAATCACGCCAAGAACCAGTTTCGAAACAGTTAAATATTGATCTTCTAAATCAACACTTTTCATTGTCGTCTTCATACAGTGGGACAGCTAAGGCTCGCACCTTAGATTATCTTTCAAAACAACCAACTCCGGATTATCCTGCATTTGTCTTTAGTCAATTCTCTGATTGTGATGTTAAGAAGAGTATAGTATCCATTACCTCTGATGCTGTAGGTGATGATTGTATCAGTCGGAAAATGATACTTCCAATCCTTGATGTAATTTTGCCTGTCCTGTGCCACATCCTTAACTACTCCATATCCTGTGGTATCTTTCCATCTATTTGGAAAGAAGCCAAAATCATCCCCTTACCCAAAACATCGAATCCTGCTTCGTTTTCAGAATATCGTCCCATCTCCATCCTACCTTTCCTTTCCAAAGTCCTAGAACGTCTTGTCCATGATCAGCTGAATGCTTTTCTGTGTAGGAATAACCTGCTGAATCCTTTCCAGTCCGGTTTCCGACCTGGTCACAGCACCACTACAGCGTTGGTGAATATTACCGAGGATATACGCCGTGGCATGGACACCGGGAATCTGACGGTTCTCTGCTTGCTAGATTTTAGTAATGCATTTAATACCGTCGACTTCGATGTCCTGCTTGGCATACTTGGCTCTCTGAACATATCTCCAACGGCGATTGACTGGTTTCGTAGTTACCTGTTTGGCCGCCGTCAACGTATATGCATAGAAGACGCATACTCTTCATGGTGCTATACTTCTGTTGGCGTGCCACAGGGTGGCGTTTTATCTCCTTTACTCTTCGCGATATTTATTAATTCTATTTCCAAAAATCTTCTTTCTTCCTACCACCTTTATGCTGATGATTTACAAATTTATAGCCAAGCTGCATTCTCGGAATTGGCAGATGCAATCGCTAATATTAACACCGACTTGGCTACAATTTGCGAATGGAGTCAGGCTTATGGTCTCAAAGTCAATCCAGCAAAAACTCAGGCCATTGTAGTTGGTAGCTCTAGATTGATTCAAAAGATTGACTGGCTGCAACTTCCCCCTATTTTTTTTGGTGGCACTGCTATTTCAATCGGGGACAAAGTTAAAAACCTAGGGATTGTCATTGACAAAAATTTTACATGGGGTCCCCAACTTCAAGAAATTAGCCGGAAAGTGTTTGCATCTGTCAGGTCCTTGAGGAGATTACGAAACTTTCTCCCGACAGCCACCAAAATGGCGCTTGCACAATCCCTCCTGCTTCCAATCCTTGATTATGCTGATGTCAGTTATCTCGATCTCACTGAGGCACAGCTTGATAAACTTGAGCGACTTCAAAACGTTTGTATTAGATTTATATTTGGCTTGCGCAAATATGATCATATTTCTGAATTCCGTTCAAAACTCAAGTGGCTTCCTATACGTCTTCGCCGGAATACTCATATCCTGTCTTTACTGTACAACATTTTGTTCAATCCAAAAAACCCGTCCTATCTAAAAGAACGTTTTAAGTTCCTTAATGACACACATGCAAAATGTCTAAGGTCATCTGAGAATTTGAGGCTAGAGATGCCATTGCATTCCACTAGCTTCTTTGATAAATCTTTTACCGTTCAAGCTGTGCGGTTGTGGAATGCATTGCCCGTGACAATAAGGCAGGCTCAATCTCTAGCAATCTTCAAGAACCTGGTGAAAAAGCACTACCTTTCCAATTTATAATCCAGTAAAATACCATATTGTTGCGGAGTAGGTATCACTAAGTTTATTGGCAACTTTCAATATATATTATATATATACATATTTGTGCTATTTTATAAATATATATTTATTATATGTATATGTATTTATTTATTTTTTTATTTTGTCTATTTTTAGGTATTAATATTATACATAGTACACCAAAAACTACCTGCAATACAGTTATTTCTTTTTTATTCTCAATCCATCCAAAGGTTGTCTGTAAGAGATCGCTTTTAGCGATAAGACCGCCCATTGTGTCACCGACTTTTAAATCTGTAGATCAGTGTTTTGTTGTTGTTTTTGTTTTTTTTTTTTTAATTTGGTGTACATAATAAAGAGTATATCTATCTATCTATCTATCTACTCACAAATATCAAAGCGTGGTCAACAAACCACTTGGTATTCCTTTAACAAAGACTAGCTAAAATAACCCCCATCACGAGCCTCACCGTGGACGTGGAACATGAACAACGTGGGCTCCAGGTTTTAGTCATTAAAAGTCTGATACTCCTTTCTGCTTTAGGCACAGCAGAAGCACACCGAAGGGGTCATGAGTTCCTGCAGACCAAAGTTGATCATCAAGTCATGAACTTGATAGTGAGGTAACAAGAAATGATACAACGACAATGAAAACCACATGTTTCACCGTATATAGTAAGTAGGACAGTTTTTCATCGCAGCCATGGCGATGTAGAAAAACAGCCTTATTCGTAAACATTAGCATTTTTATATGGGAATGGAAGAAACAATGTCTATTGCTTGTCAACCTATCTATGGAGACATTTGTGTTAATTGAGGTATTAAAACATGTCGAAGAAGATCACCGTGATAACATGTTAAATGGCATAGAAGATGGAGGGATATTTGAGATGCATACATGTAGGGTTTTTGTCAAATTCTGAAGTACCTATCTTTTTTGTTTTGCTTGTCAATCGAACCAATCAAAGCAGCGCAAAGACCCATTCAGCTACTGAACACCTTGCAGTCTTGAAAGAAGTATTACACAATTCCATAATATCGTTCAATATTTAACTTGTATTTTAGAAGAATTTTGCTTGTAACCTTCTCCAATCTATCAATATAGTTCCTACTACCACATTTAGTGGCAATTAATAATGTAACAATAACCGCAAATCACCCAGATGTTTCCAGATTTATCACGTTATAATTCAGGGTCGATGTGTTAATAACATGGAACATGTGCGCAAGCGCAAGTGCGCATACACCGTGACAACACCGCTACCGTGGAAGTAATACCATACGACTTGTATAGTAAAGGTTACGTATTTCAGTTACAACAAATATTTTTTTTTTATTTTGGCAAAGGAAAAGTTGTTATTGTTGTTAAAATATAATAATTTAGGAAAAGTAGAGACAAAATATATTTTCGTGAAAGATAACGTATATGTATCATTATGATCTGGTAACTTTGTATCGCGGTAACTTCACTAAATCTGGATACGTCGGAAATGAGTTTTTAACAATCCTTCGCAGATAAGACAAGTATCGACTGTGGAAGGTTATTTGAGACAAAGTGCGTTGAAAATCTTTAAACATTTAACCATCCGTAACCGCCCGAACACGAGTCTATGGGAAAACTTCTGCGAATTTAGGCACAGCAGGTAATTGACAAACGTAAACTTGACGTACTCATAAGAGTGGTGTTCGTACTTTCGTGTCTTTGACGATGGGGAAAGTACGGCAATAGCGTCACCGGTTATTTAAATACTCCAAGTAAAATTACTTGGAAACAACCGAACGACTAGGTAATACTAATAAATAGGTATTATATAAGTTGATACGTTTCCTATTACGCGGTGCCGCGGTTACTGCAAGGACATTGAGTGTCATTGCGGTGTAAGAGATCCGGTCAATTGATATGTACGGAGATAATAATATGTATTTTGTGCATACATATGTGTTACCTATACAGAACGTTATATTATGCACTAGCTTCCGCCCGCAGCTTCGCCCGCGTAGAGTTCGGTTATATCGCGTTTCCAAGAGAATTCTTCAAGAATCCGGAATAAAAACTATCCTATGTTCTTTCTCAAGGTCAACTCTATATCGGTACCAAATTTTATTAAAATCTGTTCAGTGATTTAGACGTGCAAGCGTAACAGACAGACAGACAGAGTAACTTTCGCATCTATAATATTAGTAGGGATTATTCTTTGGTAGGCACATGCATATGTGTTACCTATAGAATATTTTATTAAAGAGTCTGTTCTTTAGAGAGACAAATGTTTATTGAGTAACTTTTAATAAGTGGACTGCACAAACCTAACAAGGTCTCAGCCTATTTTTTATGACCCAAAATAAAGGTCAAAAAGTGGGCCAGTTAGAGTCAATCTAAAATTCGATTTTCCCTTAGAAAACTGTATAGAGACCCTATATCTTCTCCCCCTTAGTCGTCCTTGACAAATGGGAAAATATCAACTTTACTGCATCGGCTACTTACTTCCGCAATTTTATGGACTCATAAACATCTATAAAGTGTTCATAGCACATCTGTAGTCGTTAATCTTCGCTTATGCTATAATAAAAAGGTGTATAACGTTAATATTGTGTATGTACATAAATAAATCGCACATGGAGCTAGAATAAAAACTTTTTCAATCAAATCATTTTCATTTACCACCAACTCGCATTGAGCAAGCGTGGTGATTAATGATCAATACTTCTCCGTGTGAGAGGAGGCCTGTGCCCAGCGATGATAAAAAAAAGGCAGTAACAGTAACATTTTCATTTAAACAGAAGAAGCTAAGTTTCTCTCTGAAAGTCATTTTAGTAAGACTTAATTTATCCATTGTCCCTCTCTCTTTTAAGATCTGAAATCACCTGTCGAAAAACGACAGACAGTGCTAGAAATACCAAAATCTTCATCATTGCCTTTCAACGACAAATCTACTATTGCAAAATTTTCACTAAACAAATCCTAAAAAGAAGCAAGGAACTATCCGTCCTTTTATAACCTCTAAAGAGGGAACGCAACAAATTAAGATTTATACTCCTACGGGAATAACGTCCCTATAGTGAGTTAAAAACTCCAGCAATGGAACTTTCTCGAAACTACGTAAGAACGTTGACAGAGGTTTTATGAGGACATACGATACCCTTCTTACTAATAAAAGGTATACTATGTTACGAGTATATTGTCAATAACGTTAGTGTAGCGTATCTTTACTTAAATGTTATAAAAGCTGAAGAGTTTCTATGTTTGAACCACTCAGGTCCTGTTTACGGCCCTTTATCGCCCCACTGCTGGGCACAGGCCTCCTCTCACACGGAGAAGGATTGAGCGTTAATCACCACGCTTGCTCAATGCGGGTTGGTGATTTCAGACTATACAGTCCTCACTCAGGTCCTATTTTTTAAAAAAGGCAAGTAAGTGTTAGATAGCCAGTTTTCGAGAAGTAGCTCCCACGATGCGGGTGAAACCGTTGACGGAAGCAGTTCAGTGTTATATAATGAAGTGACAGAGTTTGTATTATGACATTCATTGATATTTCCTCTCAACGAAACTTTAGCATTTAGAGTAGATATAATTAGTTATTGATATCCAAAGCTAGGCAACTTAAGATTAGAAGAACTTGCAGTCTTCCATTTTTTGCCGTCATCACACGCTCATGAGCTCAATCTCAGCTAATTTCTATCAATCTTTAGAACCATTGATCATTAAGGTAATCTAATCTTCAATTAATTTTCCCAAGAACTTGTTATCGAATTGATTAACCGTTCTCGTAAACCCACACGATCATTGTCATTAATAATATGGATAAAATTCACGAAAGTCACTTTCGCTATCTGTTCGAGGAATTGTTTTGAGTTCTCTATACTTATGTTAGCACTTGTAGTCCATCAGGGAGTTTCAGTAATTGTGCTAAGCCAATTTTAGGGTGTAAAACTTTTACAGGAAATTGCTGAAAGTTTATAGGTAAGTAAGTAAGGTAACCACACTTCATACTTACCTCTTTCACGGTGATACTAACTCATATAACCAAACCAAAAAGCCTTGGAAGGATTTATAATCCGTTTGAGTATACACTTAACTAAAGGCAAACAAACTTACTACGACTATTTATTTTAAACTTTAAAAATCAATAAAAATATAAAAACAACAGTTACTTAATACATTGAATCATTATTTTAAGCAGTACTTTGCGTGTTTCTGTAAACAGTCCTAACCATCAATCTTGTTTACCTTCACTTAAGTGCCTCAATAGTCTACAGTAAGTAACACTTATAAGTAATCCTCACCACTAGTGACAGCCTATGGTGGGGAGGTGGCGGCGGCAGACGCGACGGACGCCGGGACACCGCACATGTCTCCTTCTGCGAAAATTGTTTTGCTGTTACTTATGTTTCTAAGAAGAGACTGTAGATATTGAAGAAAGTTTAAGGTCCATAAATAGTGATGATGGAAGAAATTTGTCTATAAGGGTGCGTTTAAACAAACGAACAAAGATCTGGAGCCAAGCCAAGAGCACACTTTGGCATAATTTTTTCATTTTTTGCAAATTGTATTATGTTTCCATATAGGTAATTTAATGTAAACAAACGCAGGGTATTTAAATGTTTCTTTAAAGAAGTATATGGTCAAGTGGGAAAATAATGAGAATTTATTCGATTAGTATTAAAGCACCCATAAAAGAAGCTTCTAAACCAAACTTCATTACTGCTGAAGCATTGGTCCTGGCCTTGCCCAATGTATTTATAAAAAATGCTTTAACTCTCATACTATCAAATACTGGCTCCTCTTTCATTACATGTTTCACGCAATCTATCCATTCACTTGGCTGCGTCATCTGCTAAAAAAGCCCTTAAACATGACTGGTCCAATCCTCAAATTCGTCGAAAAAATCACATTGTTTCTAAGAAACTGTTTTCTTATTAAGTAGGCTTAAACCTCGAGGCTACCCTTTTGATCTTCTAAAAGTCTTAACCGCCTACAACAGCTATTGTAGGTTCTTAATACCAATTAATTGTGTTGTTCCACCCACGTCTTAGAGAAAATATTCCTAGAACTTCACTAGAGGAATTGTTTGCTTCTGAGAAAATTTAAAGTTCTCAAGTGGGTGTAGCTTTGTGCTTTCTCGCTAAAATTGGATGTAGTCTCTTGGAAATTAATTTTGCTTTAGTATTCAGAATATTTTTCTTTATTTCTTTTCGCATTTCAAGAACTTGGTTATGAAGAAAGCACCGCAAAGTTGCGAATAACTTTATTGCTATTTTGGATTTCCTCAGAGATAGATGTCTTTCTGATGAGATAGTAAAAAGTTCAAAGAAATTCTTAAATTTTAGGGTCCTATTTACTCATAAGTTTGTGTACATATTTTTTATGCAATAAAACCCGCAATTTATACCTAAGTAGCAATCAAAAAAATGTGTTCACAAATAATTTTAAACGCATCAAAATTCTCGTTCGAATCAAGTAAACCTGTAGCTTTACTATTTCTTGTTTTTTCTATCGTGATGGAGGAAACCGCATCGTGACTGTGTTTTCTACAAACCAATAAAGCCTAAGGGCCTTAGTAGAAAATGTTGAGACCTTAGTTCCGCTGTGTGAAAGGGATAGTGATATCTATACTCTTATGGTCGTTCCCAATACACTATCTTTAGATTTCCTTATTATAGATAGAATTTTGATTTTGATTAGCCCCGTAGTCGTGGTGGCCTAGGGCCTATAGTTCGGCCATTCAGAGAATGCGTTCCTGACACGTCGCGATTGAACTGACGACGTAATAACATTCATTGATTATTGATATAATAATGTTGTTTTAATGCTCCTCAATTGTTAAAACGGTAAACAACCAGCAAAAATATTTTTATCGTAACTGCAACGCCATTGCAAAGTTACGTCGTCAGTTCAATCGCGACGTGTCAGGAACGCATTCTCTGAATGGCCGAACTATAGTGGGTAAAGAACCAATCTCTCGAGTATGAGGGTGTGGGTTTGATTCCAGGTCAAGCAAGTACCAATGCAACTTTTCTACGTTTGTATGTACTTTCTACATATATCTTAGACACCAATGGCTGATAAAAAGGTGAAGGAAAACATCTTGAGGAAACCTGGACTATAAAGTCCAGGTTTAGCCAGTCCAGGTATCAGCAACCCGCATTGAGCAAGCGTGGTGATTAATGCTCAATCCTTCTCCGTGAGAGAGGAGGCCTGTGCCCAGCAATGGGACGATAAAAAGGCTGCAACAGTAGCCCCGTACAAGTAACGTCTAAATCCTATCTCTAGTAACAAAAACAACAGATAGATAGAATACTGGAAACGGCCTTAAATCGTACATTAGCAATATCATAAGACAGATACAGATGTCAATTAATAACGGCTTAGCAGTCTCGGATATAAGATCATAAGTAATGACTCACTAGTTACGCCTACTATTCAATTGAAAGTGAGCTAGCTTATACGGAGCTTAACAATATTCTGTAGTGTCTCTATGACTTGTAAGACTATTATTTTAACCTTTTTTTAACCCCCGACGCAAAAACGACGGGGTGTTATAAGTTTGACGTGTCTGTGTGTGTGTGTGTGTGTGTATGTGGCATCGTAGCTCCCAAACGGATGATCCGATTGTAATGCGGTTTTTTTTGTTTAAAAGGTATGTCAGTCGGGAGTGTTCTTAGCTATGTTTGGTGGAAATCGGTTCAGGTCTTCAAGGTCATCAGCTCGTTTGCTAGATGTGATAGGAATGTTACACGCTCAGTTTACTTGCAAGTATATGTGGGATCTGAAATTTGAAACACTAATGTCTTTTGGAACCACTGAGCTGGTCTGCTGTTAGGGCACGAAGGTAGGAGACGTAACCCTGAACTGCCTTTTAGTAAACCCATCGAGTTTGGGCTCGTTGAATTTGTCTTGACGAGTTCTCTTCATGTTTCTGATTGACGAGAACCTGATGCTGGAAATGGGATGTGGCGGATGAAACCCTGAAATGCCGGAATGAAACGGATAAACCGATTTATATTTTTGCTGAAAATCTAGAATGTCCAAAGGTTAA